>NW_022589710.1:54939899-55065626 GCF_004348235.1 Phoca vitulina
AGAAAGAAAGAAAGAAAGAAAGAAAGAAAGAAAGAAAGAAAGAAAGACATAATCCATGTGAACAAGCATATATGCAGCTATCTCATGTTACAATATTTTTAAGCAAATGCTGTACTTCAACATGATTCATTACTCTCAACAAATGCTGTTGAGTAAGATCTATAAACCATTTTTCCCACCCTCCCTCTAAATTCCAATTTTCAGCCCAGAGTGCACTGTTTTTATAATCAAAGTTCCTCAAAGCATTTCCTTTTGAAAAGGTTAACATCAACCTGACACATTGGGGAAACCACAAAAATAACTTTGAACTGCAGCATTTTATTTTTGTTTTGTTTTTTTTTAAATATTTTTATTTATTTATTTGACAGAGAGAGAGACCGCAAGAGAGGGAGCACAAACAGGGGGAGTGGGGGAGGGAGAAGCAGGCTTCCCGCGGAACAGGGAGCGCAATGCGGGGCTCGATCCCAGGACTCTGGGACCATGACCTGAGCCGAAGGCAGATGCTCAACGACTGAGCCACCCAGGCGCCCCTGCAGCATTTTATTTTTTATTTATTTATTTATTTATTTTTTTTTAAGATTTTATTTATTTATTTGACAGAGAGAGACACAGCGAGAGAGGGAACACAAGCAGGGGGAGTGGGAGAGGGAGAAGCAGGCTTCCCGCAGAGCAGGGAGCCCCATGCGGGGCTCGATCCCAGGACCCTGGGATCATGACCTGAGCTGAAGGCAGACGCTTAACGACTGAGCCACCCAGGTGCCCCTGCAGCATTTTATTTTTAACACAAACCACAAACTGCCACTCTTTTCTAATACTTTGAATTGAAGAAAGTAGAAAGGTGTTCAAAAACTGTACTGCTAGAATATTCTTGTTTTCTTTGAAATAGGAAGAAGAAAACACTCCTTGCAACCAGTTGAAACAATAACATGGCAGGGATAATCATTACAGAGTAAGATTCTTTCTAAAAACTGTCACTAAACACTCAGCCTAGGTGTCTTCATGCAGTGACTCAGCTCAATGATGTAATTTTTTTTCTTTTTAAGCAACAATGAAACCCTGATTCTGACAGACTCCATTCCTTTCTCAAAAATGCAACTCCGTAATAAGGTAGAGCTCACTATACATCCATTTAATTCCTGTCATAGTTATCACAAGTAATTTGCTTTCTAATGAAAATAACAAAAGGGCCATGTCTCATTTTGCAGGCAATTTTTAGTAGAAAACACAAGGGACTGAAATACTGGCAACTTATTTTCTGGTGGTAGGATTAGTTTGTTGTAAAAAAAAAAAAAAGTAAAAATCTGAGATTGGAAGGTGGGCAGAACTAACTGAGCTCTTGAGAGGAAAGACAAGTCTTTTTATCCTTGTATTCCCAATTCTAGTGTATGGCATTATGTTCAATTATTGTTTCTGTAATGAATGAATGAATGGATGACCAGACTATGGAAATTCCCACAGAGGTGTTTGCTATAACAGAAAGTAAATCCTCAAGTTCCTTTTCTTTTCTTCTGTTTTTTTAAAATATAATCATGAGGGAGATCAGGTCAGAGCCCAAATCAGTGTTGTACCAGGCAAGGCAACCACTGTTTATACCTAAGCCAGGTGCCTTCCTAAGTAGGATTTCCAAAGTCCCCCTCCTAACACTTGCCCGTCTTCAGAAATTACGTGTGTAACACATAGGTCACTCAAATTGAATCTCTTTCACTTTCACTGTGAAACCTTTCTTTTCTTCCAAATTTGCTCCATTTTATTTATTAGATACATTTATAATAACTCTACTAGATATCCTCTCACCTGGTCTGATGGGACTCCCATCAAATGTGCAAGTTCAACCATGCCATTTTCCCACTTAAACTGCTCTCATTTTCTATAACCCAAAGAAACCCCGGATTCCAGGTTGGGCATTTGAACCCCTCATGATCTGACCCCAGCCTAAACCTTCTTTCTCATATCGGCTCCTTGCTCTATGCAATTTATAACTATGTGACAGAAAATTGCTTTGGATTCCCTAAAAATATAGTGTACTTCTCTCTTCTGGTAAATAAATGACATTATTCCTGATAAAATTAGCTTCCTTACTCTGCTTCCTTGTCTGCTTCACTTCACATTTGTTTTGAAAACAACTACAAAAATCTTCTCTATACAAAAACTAATGATGTAATGTATGGTGATTAACATAACATAATAAAAAAAAAAGGAAAAAAAAATTCCCTAATGGTTAAGTAGGGGAATGTAAAGTGGGGGTTAAAAACATGGATTTTGGATTTAGATAGATAAAATAATGAATCCCTGATCTTCCACTTATGAGCCATGGAAATAAGATATTTCCCCCTAGATCATTATAATTGGTATTGATTAGAATGAGGACAATTATACCTACATTCTTCAGTGAGGACACAAGGAGTGTTGCTTATCAAGCACTTAGAAGAGAACATGGAACATAATGAACATTTCATAGTCGGCATTAATACTTACTGTTATTTGTTACTGTTGTTATTTAGATGATTTTCTACATGCTCTGTCAGCTCATCTATCGTGACACTAAACACATGAGACTGAAAATATATCTTTGCCTATCCATGTATTCCTTTAAACTGCAAGATCCCGAGGGCACACATTCTGGCCCTGAGAAGACTGGTATATAGACATAACCATGTCTGTTCAATATTCACCATTCTCCAAACAGTAAATACACTTTTTTTTTCTTTCTCACTAAATATGTGTATTCAGATAAAGCTCATAACTTCCCAACTCATTAGCTGTGTAGGTGTTAGAAATTCTCCATTAGCATCAGGGAAATAAAGCCAAATTGCAAAGCAATTAGCCAATTATTTTTGGGTGTTTTTTTGTTTTTTGTTTTTTCCTTTTGGCTCATTTTAAATAAAGACAGACTAAACAGCCTCTCCAGTTTGTCTTTGAATTTTTTTAATGCACAAATTGTGCATTAAAAAAAAGCAAAAAAATTTACATTTTTCTAGTTTTTTAAAATATGCTGAATTCAATAAAATTTTAATGTGTACTTATCTATGAATTCTGAAACAGATAATAAATGCTTTTAGGACAAACTCTTTGACTAGTCTAAAATGTTAAAATGTAGTTTTTGTTACTAAAAATCTCTATCTTTTTTAAACCTTTCTATAAGACTTTGTTAAACATTGATTCTATGACATTATAAGAAACTCAAGAGACTCAGAAGTCATGTACTGATAAAGTTTTAAACCAGAAAATTCAAGAATGTGGACTCAGAAACTAAAAGGCAAACCACTGGTATCTTCTCAACCAAATTCCTTATATTTATTAGCATATTAGTAGTAGATGAATATGAATTCCAACTTCTGATAGATCTAAAAATATAGGCTTTCCATTTTCTTTTCTTTTTTTTTTTTAAAGATTTTATTTATTTATTTGACAGAGACACAGCGCGAGAGAGAGGGAACACAAGCAGGGGGAGTGGGAGAGGGAGAAGCAGGCCTCCTGCGGAGCAGGGAGCCCGATGCGGGGCTCAATCCCAGGACCCTGGGATCATGACCTGAGCCAAAGGCAGATGCTTAATGACTGAGCCACCCAGGCACCCCTCCATTTTCTTTTCTTTGCTCTATTACAAGTAGCTCATTCTGCCTATTTTTGTGTAGGATTTGGGAATGGATGGTTGGGATGGAAAGCTCTCTTCCTAGAAACAGGATGAATTTCTCTCTTTTTAATTAGTAAATATCAACTACACAGCTATTCCACCTTCATTTCCTATTATGAGTGGGAAAACCTTTTAGGTTTTTTTTTTTTTTCTGTCCTTCACTACTTTGTTTTAATGGATTATTGTCTAGGTTACTGATTGACTTTGAAGTGTTATTATTACAGGAAAGAGATTGACACATTTTTGTGGCAGGAAACAAAGGGCTGTGAGCTGGAAAAAGACACAGTCTGAAAAATGTGGGAGAAGCAGGGGCACATGGGTATTAGGATTCTTCTAACAGGAACATGGTCTCAGAGAAAAGAACCTGACAATAGGAAAAAAAAAAAAATTCTAATGCAAATGCATTGTTTTATTGCTGAAGAATTTTGTTGAATAAAAGTCCTTCCAAATCATTCATTGCTTAGGTTCCCACTAGTCAAAATCTTCACCAACAGCCCTCATCAGCCTGTCTCCTAGACAACAGGCCAGTGACACGAGAATTTGCTCTTGAGCCAGCTACTCTAAGTGATGCTCCTCTACAGTTCATCCTTAAGAAACTGTAAGATCAGATGGACCCCTGAGAACGTAGTGGGATAGGAGAGGAGCTCCCGCCCCTGTACTTGGGGATTACACTGTGATTGTGCCCAAGTTCCAACAGCTGAGACAGTTGTGAATAGATATTCCTGATATACATAGATCATCATCATGTAAATTCATGTATTTTGTACTTCTCACTATTCACAAAGATCGTAGCAATGGGCTCATGCAAAGCATACAAGAAATCTGCATTGTAAGGGAGATATACTATTTTTTTACATGATATGAGCATCAATTGGATTATATATTAAAGGAAAAATTCATTTCTCAACAATTTCAAGAGACTGAGATGCTTCCGTGGAAGATTTAAGAAAGTTTATATAGCTGAGCTTGAACAGATTCATGTATTTCATATGCCAGCTGATTGCCTCAAGTAGAAATGGACCCAGTTATAATAGAGACAAATATTTCAAAAAGAATCTTATGACAATAGAGTACAACTTTCCAATTGCTGACCTAAATTTTCACCTTCTAGTCCTGGAGAATATTTATTGTAATTTTTTTTCCAGGGTAATGCACTGAACTACCCATTTCTTTCCCTGAGGAATTTTTTTCTTCTCTTTTCAAACTTGAGAGGCAAAAGTGCCCTAACAATTGTGAAGCTATTCAGAGGAAGAATGTCAGCTTTTGACAAGTTGACTTTTCTCTCACTTGAAGGGACCAAAGGAAATCAGCAGACGAAAGGAAAATTGATGAAGATTTTGGCACAAAAAATCATATCTACGTATGCTGCCTCTGTGGGTCACTTATTTTTCTATGCTCTACCTACTACCTCAATTTGTTGACCATAAACCACCCTTTTGATGACAATTCTTGGATGGCATGTTAGATGACTCAGCTTTCTTGGTCTAGCTGTGTGGTACTGAAAGACATCTTGGTACTGACAAGTGATCAGACACTTCATTTTTACAGAAAAATAAATTTTCCCCCTATTGGACTATAGGGACTATATTGAATTGAACAAATAAATGGCTGGTTTTAATAAAGAATAGGGAACAATCTTACCTTGATAGTTTTTCCAATTATAAAAAAAAATACTCTTACCTAAATACCCAGTGTTAATTTTTAATGCTGGTTTATATAATCCTGTTTTCAAAAGTGAAGTTAAATATGGATCACAGAAAATGTTGCTATAAATGATCCACATGCTTATTCAAGATGGAAGACTGAGAATTCAGTTTTACTGCCTTTTGTTCTCAAACTTCCTTTGGGATTATAGAAAGTTAAAAAAGAATTTAGGAAGCTAACTGCAGGAAAACAAGAAATCAGTGGACCAGAATATTTGAGGAAATCTGGAAAATTTCAAGCATATATGTTGATATTATTAGAGAAATTCACAATCCAAAACACCAGAGGTAAGAACAGTCTTTACTGAGGGAACCCTGGAAGCACTAGAATCTGAGCTAATTGTACAAAAGACAGGCGTGGGACTCAGGGCAATTATGAGTGTAATTAATTAAAGAACTCTATCAGAAATAAGTGGGCCAGTTAAGATTTCACCATTTTATTACTCTTTCTCCCCCTTCTAATATGAAATGACATTTTTTTTAGTCCCAAGATAAAAATATATGAACTGCTCTCTGTAGAAAGGAGATGGAGGAACCGTAAAGATAGACTCAACAAATTTCAAAAGAATGAAATTATTCAGATTATGTTCTCTAACCACAAAGGGCTTAGCTAGAATTTATTTTATTTTTTTATTAAAAAAAAAAAAGGTAACAAGAAAATCTGAAACCCCAAACTCCAAAGTATAAATGAAGATATCTCTTACTCTTCCCAGTCAAAGAAGAACTCAGAATGCAAACTGGAAAATATTTTAAATGGAAAGCTAATTAAGTTATAAAATGTTTAAAAATGTGGAATAGAGCTAAGACAATGTTTTGAGAGAAATTTATAGGCTTAATTTTATGTATTAGGAAAAAAATGTAAAGACTGAAAATGGTTTAAGCATTCATCACAAAATTTGAGAAGAAACTCAAATCAAATCCAAAGAATGTATAAGAAAATAAATGCCAAAGATAAGATATAAACAAAATATAGGCCAAATATAAATAGATAACATAAATAAAACTAAAAGCTTGTGTTTTTTTAAATGCCAATAAAATTGGTAAATCACTAGAAAATCACTAGAAAAATATTCAAGAAAAAATTAAAATTAAAAAATTTCAGTATGGATTAGTAATATTGGACATGAAGGAGAGACACAAATAATACCAACATTTATAATTTGATGGAATAGAAAAAGTCACTGAATAATACAAAACTGAGAGAAAAATAAATATAACATCTGATTACTTCAGTAATTGCTAAAATATTGAAACCATAATTTGAGTTCTTCCACAAAAAAAAAACCAGGACCAGATGGCTTTTCTAGAAAACTTTCCAATAATGCCAATATTCCAAAAATAGAATAAAAGAAAATAATTCTTTTTTTATAAGACTAATTTAATCTTGATTCCAAATACTATTTTTCAAAACAAAAACAAAAACAAAAACTATATTTTGGCCAATCTTTCTCAGGAACTTAAATGCAAAAATGTAGCTATATATTAAAAATATATAAATTAATTAATACAACTAATAAAGTAATTAATAGAATTTGCCACATTAACAGAAAATAGAAAAAATAATCTTAATACATGTGCAAGAGGCAAAAGGCATTTGACAATATGTAACACATTTATGATTAAAATAACCTAGAAATAGAAGAGATTTTCCTCAATCTGAAAAAGAATAGCCCCCAAAACTTACAGCCTGCATTATGCACAATGGTGAAATACTGAATCTTTTCTCCAGAAATTGTAAATGAATACCCATTATCAGTACTTTCATACCATATTTTAGTAAGTCAAGAAAAAGAAATAAATAGAATCATGATATGAAGGAAATGATAACATCATTACTTATAGATGACATGATTATGCAGATAGATAACCCGAAGAAGTCCACAAACTATTGTATTTAACAAGTTTGCTGGCTACAAATCAATATAAAAAATCAAATATAGTTCTATATAGTAATACCAGATAGTTAGAAAATAAAATTAATGTCACCATAAAAAAGTTCAATATCAAGTAATAAATTTAACATGTTCTAAAAGACCCCTAAACAAAAAGCTATAAAATATTGTTAAGAGAAATTAAAGAATTTCAGTAAGTGAAAGGATGTACATTTTCATGGATTGAAGCTACAATACAGTAAGGATGATAATTTCTCCTAAGTTGAACTAGAAATTAAATGCAATCTTGTTAGGTTATTCCAGCAGGATATTTTATTGAAATTGACAAGCTGAATTTTAAGTTTTAGAAATACAAAGAATAAAGAATAATTAGGGCAAAATTAAAGAAGGACAAAGTTGAAATATCTATACTAAGAGATCTCAGAACTCTTTATGAAATAATGTTATATATATAACAGGTTTCTATCTATCTTTATTTCTATCTCTATATGTTCGTATCTCTATATCCCTCATTTCTGGTAATAATTGGTCTTTGACTCTGGTTCCTGACAAAGGGTTCCTAAAACACTTGTCATCTCCCAAGCAATAAGGATGATTTTTGTTCTAATATTTGGTCTTTGATCCTGGTGTCTTACAGAAGATATTCTAAAACTTCCTGGGTGATAGGAGCATCTTTGTTCTAATACAGCAAATCTTGGTAGGTTCTTGGATGTTAGCTGGTCGCCAGAAAGATCAAGGATAGTTAGAAACTTGGTTCTTTTAGCCTTACTCCCTGGGGCTAAAAGGGAGAGAAGAAAGTGATTTAATAACTGATCACATCTACATGATGAATCCTTCATAAAAATCCAGAAAGTACAGGGTTCTGGAAGCTTCTGGGTTGATGTATACATTCATATGCCAGGAAGGTGACACACTCCAACTATAAGGACAGAAGTTCCTGTGCGTGGGATCCTTCCAGAACTCACCTGTGAAACTCTTCATCATTCTGTCATTTGTATCCTTTAAAATATCCTTTATAATAAGTCATTGATAAAAAATACATGGTTTTCCTGGCTTCTGTGAGTTACTCTAGCAAATTATTGTACCAAAGGTAGGGTTTATGGGAACCTACAATTTGTAGCCAAGTAGAACAGAAGTTGTGGTCAACTTGGGGATCCACTACTTACAATCTGAGGTGGAGGACAGGGTTCTGGGACTAAGCCCTTAACCTGTGGGGTCTGCACTAAGTTCAGTTAGTGTCAGAGTTGGATTGAATTGTAGGACACCCAGATGGAGTTGGAAAATTGGTCAGTGTGAGAAGAAATCTACATTTCTGGTCACAAAAGTGTTCTGTGTGAGTGTGTAAAAAAAAAAAAACGTGTTTTTCCTATACACTATTACAAAACTATGGTTATTAAAACAGAGTGTTATTGGCAGAATGATAGATATATTGACTAATAGGATCAGCTGAAGCATACAGAAGCAAATCCACACATATTTCCTGAATACAACAAAGCCTGCATTTTAGTTTAATATCCTAAATTATTAGGAATTATACCATACATGATGCTGAATCAATTAATATCCATTAGAGAAAAAATGATTCTGAACACCTATCTCGTACCATACACAAAATCCATTCCAGATGGATTACTGCTCTTTTTTTAAGTAATTGTTTTTAATTTTAAAGATTTTATTTATTTATTTGAGAGAGAGAGAACGAGAGACAGAGAGCATGAGAGGGAGGAGGGTCAGAGGGAGAAGCAGACTCCCCGCCGAGCAGGGAGCCTGATGTGGGACTCGATCCCGGGACTCCAGGACCATGACCTGAGCCGAAGGCAGTCGCTTAACCAACTGAGCCACCCAGGCGCCCCCAGATGGATTACTGCTCTAAATGTAAGGAATAAAATATAAAACATTTTGAGGAGAATTTAGAAAACACTTTTGTGACCTTGGAATAAGCCAAGTTACTTGCTTAAAAAGTTTCTTGACCAGTCTGGCTCTCTACTCTGTGGGGAGTGTGCTTCTCCCTCTCTCTCCTGCGCTTTCTCCCTCTCTCTCTCAAATAAATAAATAAAATCTTTTAAAAACAAAAAACAAAAAACACAAGGACGCCTCTGTGGCTCAGTTGGTTAAGTGTCTGCCTTCTTTTTTTTTTATGTTATGTTAATCACCATACATCACATCATTAGATTTTGATGTAGTGTTCTATGATTCACTGTTTGCGTATAACACCCCATGCTCCATTCTGTACGTGCCCTCTTTAATACCCATCACCAGGCTAACCCACCCCCCACCTCCCCCACCCAGAACCCTCAGTTTGTTTCTCATAGTCCATAGTCTTTTTTTTTTTTTTTTTTAAGATTTTATTTATTTATTTGACAGAGAGAGAGACAGCGAGAGAGGGAACACAAGCAGGGGGAGTGGGAGAGGGAGAAGCAGACTTCCCGCGGAGCAGGGAGCCCGATGCGGGGCTCAATCCCAGGACCCTGGGATCATGACCTGAGCTGAAGGCAGATGCTTAACGACTGAGCCACCCAGGCCTCCTGAGCCTCATAGTCCATAGTCTTAATGGTTCATCTCCCCCTCCGATTCCCCCCCCTTCATTTTTCTCTTCCTGCTATCTGCCTTCTGCTCAGGTCATGATGCCAGGGTCCTGGGAAGGAGTCCCTTGTCCAGCTCCTTGCTCAGCGGGGAGCCTGCTTCTCTCTCTGCCTGCCGCTTCCCCTGCTTATGCTCTTTCTCTGACAAATAAAAATAAATAAATAAATAAATCTTAAAAAAAAAAATTAAAGGTTTCTTGACCAAAACAGAGAATATTAATCACAAAAGATGAAATTGATAAATTTTATCTTACATTAAAAATTAAGAACCTTAAAAATTAAAAACTATCGTTCATCAAAAAGGTATCATTAAAAGAGTGAAAATCAATATAGAGAGTTATAGATGTAGGTATGTAGACAGAGGTATCTAGCAATGAGGTCATATACAAGATGGATACACTTAAAACAAAACCCAGACAAGACTCCTGTATCAAAAGAGACAGATAACCTAATGGAAAAAAAGAATAATAATAAGCACATGTCTTGAACATGCACTGAACAAAGCCAAATGTTCAATAAACATATGAAACGTGCTAAACTCCATCAGTTGTTGGGGAATTGTGATTCTACATCCAACTATCAGAGACCTAAACTGGAAAAAACAGTAAATATCCAATCTTGGCAAGGATATGAAGCAAATTGCAGCATTCATAATTGCCAATGGGACTAAAATTACTTTGGAAAGCTATTTAATAGTATCTACTGGAACTGAATAATTTCATACTCTATGATCCTGCAGTTCCAGTTCTTGGTATATATGCAACAGAAATGTGACATATGTTCATAAAAAAGGATGAGCTAGAATGTCCATAAGACAATTATTCTTAATAGCTTCAAACTATAGTCAACCCACATGCCCAGTGAGAGTAGAAGTGATTTTTTTTTAATTCACACAACAGAGTACTATTCAGCAATAAGAATGAAAGATTAACCATGACACAGAATGATAATATGGGTAATATGAATATCCACAACATGAATAGAATAAATCTCACAAACCTAAAATTGAACAAAAGGAGCCAGAAACAAGAGGACACACTGCATGCTAATTAGAAGTAAGGTTAGCTAGTCGTTGGTGGAAAGGGTGGGCTATGACTTTAATAATGTTTTTTAGCTTTTTTCTTTCAGCCCCATAAGTGAGACAGGAAGGCTGGGGATAGCTGGATTGGGAGAAATGCTTCTGTGTCCCTCCTCCAGATTGGATATTGGAAATTCTCTAGTAAAATTTCCCCCCACTAGCCTCCATGAGGGCCTACTCAGCAATAAACCATTAATGCAAACTACCACCCTTTTGATAAACATGGCTATAAAAATCTGTAATTCTTATCTGGTTGTTTCCTTCAGTTGGATATTGTATAGGTATTTCCCTAGAATAAATTTCTGGAAAGAAAATTCCTAGGTTAAAAATACATAATATTTAAGATTCTTGAAGACTGTTGTTTTAAAGACTGTGATCTATACCTACAAACATGTCTCTCCCCATCATCTACCTGCCGTGACAGAAGTGATGAGGCCAACTCTCCCATTAAGGAAGGGAACTTGTTTAATTCACAACTTGCCCAGCTTTTCATAGGTACTATTCTATGATAACTATTTGCTTCATGTCTAAGCTGCTAAAAGTCTTTTTTGTTTACTCCCAGATATATTTTCTAAAATGGCAGCTTTCAATAAGTAGCATTACTCCTTAGAAATCTAGATAAATACATATTGTAGTTCAGTTTCTCTGTCACATGTATGCTTTTAATAAAACTATTAAGATTGTCCAAACTTATTGTGGTAATCACTTCATAGGATATGTATATCAAGTTGTTATGCTCTATACCTTAAAGTTATACGGTGTTATATGCCAATGATATCTCAATAAAACTGAAAAAAAGATTGCCAAAATGAGTCTTTTCCCCTTAAAATTAAAAAACAAAAAACAAAACTCATCCCATCTGTTGTAACCTTTTCCAATCTACATGAAATGAAGCATATAGGGACACAGAGGAGAGGTAAAAAGCCAGATTCAAGTCTCAGTTCCTACCGACAGCCCTTCCTGAAATCCAGCAATGTTCTTGCTCATGGGTCTCTGAGGCATGGTTTTACTTTATAATCAATTAACCAGCTCTTATTGGTTTCCATATTTATCACAAAAAGTCCTGAAAAATAATAAGAGCTGATTAAGAAATTAAAGTGAGGGAGCTTCACCGGAAGTCTGAAATAGTTCCCAAGACAAAGATGCAGGTAGGAGCAGGGGTAGGGGATGCATGGCAGGATAGAGAAAGTAAGGTGGAAATTGGACCCGGGTGAGTAATGGAGGCAGGTACAGGAGCTTCTGGCTTGTCCCTGAGGATATACGAATTCGAGAGAGCTTAAAGTTTCCAAATTCTTTCATTAGAAGAATCTAACTTGGAATCTGAGGCTCACTTTTGATCTTGACCCTATTGAAGGAGAACATGGAAACTTGAATCAGTCATTTGAATTTTAGTTTTTCAGTTCTCTTATACCTAAAAATGACTGGATCAGAAGACATCTAATGCCTATTTATGGTTCAGATATTTATTTTGCAATGCCACAATATCCCCATGGGCCACTTTGGGGCATTTTCTTTTGTCTTCATCTTGGTGCCTAGTACGTGTCTTGCATTCTTTAGATAATCACGACTGATGTGCTTTGATTCTCTCTTGCATTCACATGGAAAGAAAAAATAAATAGAGAAAGACCTTACACAAATATTTTGGTTTTGTTTCCTCCATTTTATGAAGTCTTTCTCAGTCCTACCATGGACCATGGCAACAGTCCATGCAGGGACAGTAAGTCTTTCATGTAGACGGGACTGAAGGAATTCCCAACAGAGGTTCAGGACTCAATTCCAAGCTGTTGGTGTTAAACTGTAAAGCAATGGAAACCCTTACTTTTGGCAACAATCAGGCCTTCTTCCCAAGATGCTACTCACAATTTTTCTTCACAACCACAAAGTATAACTATGGTTCAGAATAACAAAACACATTTTAAAAAATAAACTGAAACCATTGAGTGGATTTTATTATACAGTAGAATCTCGAGACCCATTGATATAAAGACACATTTTTGTATTCCATAATGGGAAATAATTCATAGGGAGAGAATCCAGAGTAATTCTTATGCTCTCTTCCTGAAAGCTTCCTCTGACTGTTTCCTCTGGCACTATTGATTTTATCTTAATTTATAACTCATTGGTTTGCTTATATCACACAGAAGTGAATCAGCAATTGGGAAAAAGAGTTAATTGTTGATTGTATTACTAAGTGTGGATTGCCATAACAAGATACCATAGATTGGGTGGCTTAACTGACAGAAATTTATTTTCTCATAGTTCTGGAGGATGGATGTCCACGATCAAGGTGCCAACAGGGTTGGTTCTTGGTGAGACTTTTCTTTCTGCCTTCTTGCTATGTCTTCACATAGCTTTTCTTCTGTGTGTGCTAGAAGAGAGAGAGACCTGGTATATTTTCTTTTTCTTATAAGGACATCAGTCCTATCAGATTAGGGTCCCACATTTATGACCTTATTTAACCATAATTCCCTCCTTGAAGGCCTTATTTCCAGATATAATTGCATTGCACTTATGGCTTCAACAAATGAATTTAGGGAAACACAATTCAGTCCATAATATTGCCATTTAATTAATTCTTTTTAAAAGCAGCAATGGGATAAAAAAAACTGACATTTTACAAGTGGATTTTTAAATTTAACATAAGAATTTTTAATTCAAAGTTACTAAATTTTGTTAACAAAATACTAACTTTGTAAGGGATGTTCAATAATATAAACTGACCTTAACTAGAACAACACATAATTATTAAAGAAACTTATTCATAATAATTCTCACATAATATCTTAGCTAAATGGTTTAGAAATAATTCTCATGGCATCTTGAGATGTTAGGTACTAAGCAGAAAGAAGTTACTTTGGTTTCTGATTCCTTGAGACTAGTGAGAATTAACAGCAGATAACTTGATACTGGGAAGTAATATATATTTTTTAGATTTTATTTAAATTCAAGTTAGTTAATATATAAGGAAGTAACATTTTAAACATATTTATTTAAAATTAAAGTGTGTGTGTCTGTGTGTGTCTGTGCATCCATGTGTGTGACCATTTAATTCAGGCATCAAAAAACTGAAGAAACTTTAAAAAATGTTTTCCTAATTATTGTCTTGAAAAAAATCAAGTAAACATTAAATTATGGTTTAGAACCCTCAGTTTAAGCAGCTGAAAATGCGTGAAATGTATTTTAGAAAAACCTTCCTACAGAAATTAAAAGGAGTTAGGATATATTTAGGATATATAGGAGTTAGGATACATCTGAAAAACATCTATTATACCAAACAACCAAACAATAAACTCTCCCATCATTCTAGAGAAACAAGCATCTTATATCAAACTAAACTGGTAAAACCATCATTTTTGCTCTGAAACTACTGTTCCAGGCCATGCATGGAGCAATACTCTTGACTACAAAATAAATTCCCCTAAGTTCAGTTTTGTCATCACCATTAACAGAACGCCGCATAATAATGCTTTGATATTTCATATTTTGACTTTTTTGATGCAAGTATTCTAGAACCTGTTAAATATTTCTTGAGTAACTTCCAGTAACATCTGTTGAAAATTTTCTCGAGGTAAATCAACTATGCAATTTATAGTACTTTAGAGTTGATGTAAATTAAAACCATTTTATTTCACCCATTAATGCACAATGGGAGCCACCCATAATGTCTTCTAACCAAAATGTACTCCCCTTTTTTTTATGGCAATTTGCAGAAGATTTAAATTCCTGAATATCACGTGGGGAAATATTTCAGGTAGGAGATATTTCAAATGTTTGTATGTTAAGGCAAGTGGGTGCAGGGCACAGGAGTGTATGTAGAAAAGGGTTTTATAACTGCAATTCTCTCACACTTCTTAATGATAGTCTCTTCAGTGAAATGACTTCTGTATGTGCTTCACTATTCAATTGGTTTGAATGATTTGCATTCAAATTCAAGATAAAATGAAGTTGTTATCACTATGAAATTCTAGTCTGGGAAGTGGAAGAAATATCTACTGAATTTATGGAACTGGAATTTAGGTGGTACTGGGAACCCTTCAGTTGTGTCGGTTAGCAAAGCAGGACTCAGTTTAGAGGACCTACAGTTTAGGATAAATACATCTCTTTCATAAGCATTCTTAAATGGCTGGTTCTAGCACCAAACTTATTATGGAAATTTTCATGACTACAAATAATGCTGTCTTAAATCTAAATCCATATATACCCTTTTTTATTCAGCCTTTAATCCTGACTCGTGATCTAGGAGGGACTGTTGCAGATAGATGTCCATTTAATGAGGCAATTACCTCAGTTAGGACTCGGGTTCTCTCATCTTTTGGCACAGAGGCCTACACACACCTGGGCAAAAAGTTAAAATCTTGATTGTCTCACAAAAACATTATGTAGGTGAAAGAATATTGGTGCTGGGGCCTATCTCTTCTTTATTTCATTCATTGACTAGGAAACATAAAATGCAACACTTCTCATTTTAATATCATCCATATTCAAGCCATTGTCTAGAGTCACAAAGAAACTATTGCATCCCACTATTAAAATGTCAAAAAAAAAGACAGAATTTCGAATGGGTGCTGCACTTCTTTTTCCAACACATTAATGTCCTAGAAATCTCCTGAATTCTATAGTTTTCCTGGTCTCTACATTGTGTCTCTAATAGTTTTCATCAATTTTTTGAACCTAATCTAAATAGGCTTTCAACCCATCACATTAGTTGGGCCATAAATATCAGTTCAGTACTGATGACTCCTTAAATTCTGTTCTTATTTGTTTATTTACTAACTGTCCACTCCAATAGGACCTAATCTATATCAGGCTAGGGACTTCGTCTATTTTGTTTATTGCTATAGGTCTAAAATATAAAAGAGTACCAGATAAATAATAAACACTAAATATATTCTGAATGAATTATTTCATTTTTCTTTTTCTTTTTGATGAGTATTTTAAGAGACTTATTTGTGCAATTTAGAAAATCCTCTAAATTCCAAAGAAAAAAACATCGAAGATGACTATTTTTCACAGGAGATAGTTTTTTTCAAAAGTACATCCAAAGTTCCTAACAGACTTCTCTGTTTTCTCTGTTAAAGTAACCCCTTCTTCATGCATCCCATGAAAATCCACACCCACTTGACCCCAGAAAGTGTTTGTTGAAACCAAACAGTACAGAATTTAAATCTTAACTCAGGCATATAATAGCTGTGTGGATTTTGTAAGTCACATAATATCTGGGAACCTATCTTGTAGTCAGACATAAATAATTCCTAACTTCCAAATGTGGTATAAAAATTAGAGGTAGCTTACATAAAACCAAGATCACAAAACCTGGACATGTGTCAGGGGCTCCAAAAAAATCATCATTATTATTATTTTCATTCATTTCATGACTACTGGAAAATATTTAAATATTACTGATAAAAACAAAATTTAACTATTTTTTTATTAGTCATATAAAATTCAAGGTGTTTTGTTAGACTCTGTGATATTAATGACTTTTGCTTCTAGATAACGGCTATGGTAGGAATGGAGCCTTGAATACAATCATTTGTTGGAGGGTGCCGGTGTTTTTGGGGATTGGGTTCTCTCTCTTTAAGTATAGGGCAATAGGTGTCTCAACTGAGCTGGTGGTGTTTACCAGGATTCCTCCTTCCTTGATTTCTAAGTTTTGTTCCCGCCAGGCCCTGCTAAGCTCTCAGCCTCTAGACTTCCACTTGTGAGTTAGCAAATGCCTCCAAGGGAAAAGTTGTGCTGATGGTTGCATTTTTTTAAATTTTATTTTATTATGTTATGTTAATCACCATACATTACATCATTAATTTTTGATGTAGTGTTCCATGATTCATTGTCTGCATATAACACCCAGTGCTCCATTCAATACGTGCACTCTTTAATATCCATCACCAGGCTAACTCATCCCTCTACCCGCCTCCCCTCTAGAACCCTCAGTTTGTTTCTCATAGTCCATAGTCTTAATGGTTCGTCTCCCCCTCCAATTTCCCCCCACTTCATTTTTCCCTTCCTACTATCTTCTCTTTTTATTTTTTTTTAACATATAATGTATTATTTGTTTCAGAGGTACAGGTCTGTGATTCAACAGTCTTACACAATTCACAGCGCTCACCATAGCACATACCCTCTCCCATGATGGTTGTATTTTTATCTGCGCTTCTTGTCTCTCTAAGACTCCGATCCTTTAAGTCCGGCTGCCTCGGGTTTTCTCCAATGCCTTCAAACAAATTTTGTAAAAAAAAAAAAGAAAGAAAGAAAGAAAGAAAGAAAGAAAGAAAGAAAGAAAGAAAAAAGAAAAGAAAGAGAGAAAGAAAGAAAAATTTCCCCTGGCTCTTCTTGTTGCTCCTAATAGGAGAATTAATTTGAAATAATTTATCTACAAAACCAGAAGGAAAATCTATAATATTGATACGTACAAATGGAATTATCATTTACTAGTTTTCCTCAAAATCACCACACATTCTTTTTTTTTTTTCAAAATTATACCACATTTAATGTTTGCAAATTGGTAAATTTCAAAAACATAATCAAAGACCAATGGATGTAGACTATGCAGTTAAATTTCTATCTGAGAAATAATTGCCACCAATTATAATCACAGCATTAAAAGCTCCTTTAGCATCTTACTACCATGGAGCTTGAATTTCCATTTGTCTTGAAGTATTTCATATTACACACAGGTCGTTCAAAATGGGTGGCATATCACAAGTGAATCAAAGAACATTTGGGATCATTATTGACTAGGTCATCTCTGGAGGCTGCTGAGCAAAAGGAAGAACCATTTCTCCTTCAAGACTGGGAAGGCAATGCATCCCTTGCACAGACAACATTTAGTGCAGATTTGCCTGAACTCCTTTGTTTACTTAACAAGACTGGATGGCTGTGAGGGCCTCGGTGTCAGTCCACATTAGCATGCACGTACATGTAAAATTAATCAACAGACCTAGCAACTCCCCATGTAGTCCCCTTAGAGCTGGAGGTTAAACATCTGTCTGGAGTGATGTTTCCTAAAAAGCTTTATGTAATGGCCAGAGGAGCTCAGAGTAGGCACTTAGTGTGCGAGGAAGGGCAAGACAGATGGTTGGGGGGAAATGTTGGGTTTCAGTGGACTGACAGCCTAACCATCATACCCAAAGGTCACAACCTTAGACTCCAAAAGCTTTTAAAGCTTCTTGCATCTGTGTTGCTTGACTGCCTTTAGCATTAAGCACTTGTGACCAGGATACTTGGAACATGTGTCTTTTGTCAGAGTTTCTTTAACGAGGATAAAAATGTTTAGATCTTTCTGAAGTATCTGTCTCCTAAATCACAACTTTAACTTTGTTGTACTGGACTGAGCTGTTTGTTTTTTTCCACGTTTTACCGCCATGAAGTTAATCCAGTAAGGTTTAGATATATTTTGCTGTGGCTTAAAACATCAGCAAGTTTCCCTCCTAATATTTGACCAAGTTTTGTGGTGCATTAGAAAGCAGCACAATGTAATTGAAGTAACATGAGCTTTGGGTTTAGTTCTGGGCTCTCCTACTTATTAGCTGTGTGACTGACCCTGCCTCCTTGTCCAATGACCCACGCTATGACATCTCCTTAAGGACATCATCTCTAAGTCTGCAGTTAGGCTATATGGATCACATTCTGTTTGCAAGGTGCTCTATATGCATAGTTACTCTGGAATCAGTTCAATAAATCAATCTTATTTGGTTGCTACCATAAGTAATAGTCCTAAAGAAACTGAGTTCTGTCTTGACACCCTACAAATAGAAAAATAATTAATAGTGGGGGAGGAAACCTTTAACAGTGATAAAATAACTCCTTTCACTGAACTGTTTGAATGCTACTTGCAACATGCAGCAAAATGATAATAAACTCATCTTCAGGCAATTTATTTAGAATAGAGAAGATTTAGAGACCTGCATGGAAGAGATTTTCCGGGGTGAACAGATGCATCGCCACGTATCAGTCATTTGGAAGTGAGTAATAGTCCACTGTCATTGAGTTGAATAGCAGGGTTTCTTGTTCAAGCAGTCTTTGCACGGAATGTTGAAAGTGCTCCACTAGTGAAATAAGAGAAAAAGTGGCTAGGTTTTTATATAAGTTTCCTTAAATTAGTCTCTTATTAAATAATAGGTTATTTTTCTTAAAATTAAAATGAACTCAATTTATATATGAGATCTGACAGAGTCTTGTTCTGGGAAATGAATAGGCCTGCAGTCCTGAGCTTTGAATTTTAACAATATTCTTCTCTTGTCACCTGTGACCTTGGGTATGTTAATTAAACTCTCATAATATCAGTCGCCTCATCTTCAAAATGAGAATTATGAATCATGAGATTAACTTCTCAAAACAGCTTCTTGCTCAAGCCGTGGAGGACAGAGGGTACAATATTAAAACTATTTGCTGATTTGGTGGTGAGGCAGCTCAGTGGAATTTGGGGAGACAGCCAGAGTCAGGCACTGTTGCAGGTATGAGGAGTAAAGATGAATACTGTGGATTTGTGTCTGTGCTAGAATAGTGGCCCCAACGCTGTCCAAATCCTAATCCCCCAAATCTATGAATATGCTACCTTAGATGGGACTTTTCAGATGAGATTAAATTAGGACCTTAAAATAGAGAATTTCTCTTGGATTTTCCAGGTGAGCCCAATGTAATCATGAGGGTCCTTAAAAGTGGAAAGGGGAAGCAGAAGAAGTCAGAGTGATGTGATATGAGTAGGATTTGACCTGCGATGGCTGGCTTTATAGATGGAGGAAGGACATCAAAAGCCAAAGGATGAGGGCACTCTGGAAACTCCAAGATGCAATAAAATGTATTTTATCCTATAAAGCCTCCACAAAGGAATTAAGACCATTTGACACATTGATTTTAGTCCAGTAAGACCATGTCATACTTCTGATCTACAAACATTTAAATTATTAAATTTGTGTTGTTTTAAGCCACTAGGTTTGTGGAAATTTGTTATAGCAGAAGAGAAAACTAATACAATATCTAACATGGTAACCAACACACAAGGAAGGTTTGGGTTTGTTGGTTGAGTAAATGAATGAACAGTGCATAGATGAACTACTATGATAAACATCCATATGAAGCTTCCTGAGGAATCTAGTTAAATGGACCAAGGTCCTTTCACTTTTGTGGTCTTTATGTATTTTCTAAATTCACACTCTGGTTTCTCCATTTTGGGAAGACTATCTCAACCTTAAGAGTTCACTTCTCTGCCCATCAATGCATAAGCATGTTCTTTAAAGTAAATGTACCATAATGCAAATACTAGCTCACAAAGCTATCCTCCTAGAATGGGAGTTGCTGGAGAGTCAGATTGTGTCATCTTCTTTTCTATCTCCCAAATGTGCAGCATAAAGCCAAGTAGGAATTCAATGGAGAGTGGATGCTGGAGTGAGTGGAATGAGGCAAGGAAACCAGGATGTGACTGGGAGTTCATGCCATTTCTCAGCTCTGAATCAAATGCCTTGGAAAATGTGAGTGTATTTCAGTCTTTTGCCTATACTAATTCCATACCCAAGGGAGAAAACCTAAGAAACAATCTAATCACTGTATCTGCTCAAAACCCAGGATCTCCTGAACTTGAATAATTTTCTCCATTTGTTCTAATGAGGATTCCCTGTGCTCTGACTGTCCACAAACTGAAAAATACCAAATTTCCCCTCCCACATACAGAATTATATATACAATATATACAGAGAAAAAGAAGAGGAGACTCTGATTATTCTTCTGCAGAAATTCTGAAATCCCACTGTGGAGATACTAGGAAGGCCTGTCCCTGGAAGAGGGGAAATAATCTTTGTGGCCCTGGCATTACTTTCTAGAAGTCCTGTCTTATCCATCATGCTCCATAGTAATGTCTGAAGCTGGAATAAGGCTCTCAAGAAATTGTGTGGGTTTTTTAAAGATTTTATTTATTTGGGGGATGGCATGCAAGAGCGTGGGGAGGGGCAAAAGGAGAGAGAGAAGCAGACTCGCCTCTGAGCAGAGCCCAATGCGGGGCTCGATCCCAGGACCCTGGGATCATGACCTGAGCTGAAGGCAGACACTTAACCCACTGAGCCACCTAGGCGCCCTGAAATTATATGATTTTTAAAACCAGATTTCTGTACATGGAAGTTTAGAAGACCAAAGCTTATTATAAGTCACACAAAGTTAAATAATTTTCAGTCTGCCCTATGTTTTTTTTTGTTGTTTGTTTGTTTGTTTGTTTTGGCAAAGTTACTCCTTCAGAACATTTGTAGCCTTCTAATATACTTAATTTGTTATGTACATTAATAATCATATTTAAATTGTTACATGAGTTCTCAAATCTGCTTTCTTTGTTTTCTCACCTCCATGCCCTTTTAAATTAATTGCGCCTATATTGAAGCTACCAAGATCTAATGGAAAGACTACACACTTAATCATCTCTGCTACAAAGCTACATTTTCAATCACCTCAGGAGCTGTAATTTACATACATTTAAATTTACCAGTTTTATGTGCAAGTTGATGACATTTACAAAGTAACCAATGCCACAATTGCAACATAAAATATTTCTGGCTCATCAAAAAGTTCCCTCATGCAAATTTGCAATCAAACTTTACTCCATGCCCAGCCAAAGACAACTGTTGATCTGCTTTCTTTCATTAGAGATTAATTTATTTTGCCTAGAATTTCTTATAAAAGGAATCTTACAGTATGCATTATTTTGTATCTGGCTTCTTGTACTCAGCCTAATGATTTTGAGATTCATCCTTGATATTGTGTGTATCAGTAGTTCATTATATTTCTCTTGAGTAGTAATCTCACATGGATATACCAAAATTTGCTTCTCCATTATCCTTTTGGTGGACATTTGTGTTGTTCCCAGTTTTTGGCTTTCATGCTGTATGACCATGTAGATTTTAATAGGAGTGTATTTTCATTTGTTTTTGATAAATATAGGAGTGATAAATATGGTAAGTATGACTTTCTTGACTTTACCAGAAACTGCTAACATGACTGTATGGTTTTACATTACCACCAGCAATTTATGAGCTTTAGTTATTCTCTCCAACATGTAATATCGTCAGTCTTGTTAATTTTAGTTATTCTGGAAAGTGTATAGTGATTTTATTGAGATGTTTATTTCCTGTTAGTGATGATTATGCTATACATCTTTTTATGTGCTTATATATCTTCTTTTATCTTCTAGAAAATGTCTTCAAATATTTCATACTGCTGCTTTGTACTATTGAGTTATAGAGTTCTGCATATATAGTTTGAAAAGAAGTCCTTTGTCAAATTTTATATCCCAAATATTTTCTCCCAGTCAGTGATTTGCCTTTAAATTTCCATAGAAGATTCCTTTACTGAGCAGAAGTTATTGATGTAAATAAATCCAGTATATCAGTCTTTTATGGTTTATGCTATTTGTGTCCTATCAAATGTATCATTGCCCTCCCAAGGTTACAAAGATGTTCTCATATGATTGCTCCTTGAAATTTAATTGTTTTAGCTTTTATGTTAAGTCAATGGTCCACTTTGAATCAACTTATTGTATACGGTGAGGGGTAAGGGTAGAATCATTATTTTGCATATGGATATCAACTGTTAACTTCACTACGTTAACAAAATGAATATCCTTTCTCCCTTGAATAACCTTGGAAAGATTTTGATATATCAATAGACAATAGACTATCTATCATCTATCTATCTATCATCTATCTATCTATCTATCTATCATCTATCATCTATCTTCTATCTTTATTCTGTCCAACATCTATGTATATGTCAATACCACACTGTCTTATTTCCTATGACATTGTAGTAAGTCTTGAAATGATGTATAGTAAATACTCCAATTCTGTTTTTCTCTTAAAAAATTGTTTCTGCTATTTGGCTCATTTGCATATACCTATAAATTTTAAAATATACTTATCAAAATTTTAACAAAAATGAAAACAACACAAAAACCCAGATGGGATTTTGACTAGGATTTCCCTGAATTTTGTGAGAAGGAACATCTTAATAATACTTTGTTTTTAAATCCATGAATACGGTATATATATTTCTACTTCTTTTGGTCTTCCTTAAGTTACCTGAGCATTGTTTTGTACTTTTCAGTTCACAGGTTTTGCTTTTGTATAATTAAATTTGTTGCCCAACATTTCATATTTTTAATGCTATTGTAAGTGTTATCGTTTTTATTTCATATTCTAAGTTTTAATTGCTAGTATATAAACATACAATTGATTTTTAAATCAAGATTGTATTCTGTGACCTTCATGAACCCATTAATTAGTTCTAGTAGCTTTGATATTTGATATGCAAACAACCATGTTATATGCAAATAATTTTTTCTTTTTTTAAAATTTTTCCTTTGTGATCTGTAAGATTTTTTGTTTTGTTTTGTTTTGTTTTCTTGAATGTTGGATAGAAGTGGTGAAGGTATATGCATCCTTGCCTTGTTCCTGATTATAGGAGGAAAGAAAGCATTCAGTCTTTTATCATGAAGTATACTGTTAGCTAGTTTTTTTCTTAAGATGCTATTTATTTATATGAGAGAGAGAGCAGAGATATAGTGCACATGAGTGGTGGGAAGAGGCAAAGGGAGAGTTTGGAAAAGCAGACTCCCTGCTGAGCAGGGAGCCCACCCTGGGGCTCGATCCCAGGACCTTGGAATCATGACCTGACCTAAGGCAAACACTTTACCAATGGAGCCACCCAGGCAGCCCTGTTTTGTTTTGTTTTGTTTTGTTTTGTTTTTATTTATTTTTTATTTATTTATTTTTTTATGCCCTTCATTATTTGGGGGAACTTCTCTTTTATTTCTAGATTGGTTAGTGTTTTTTTTTTTTTCATGAGTATGTGTTGAGTTTTGTAAGAAAAAATGTTCTGCATCTATTGAGGAGGTTATATAGTCTTTGTCTCTTCATTCCTTCCTCTCTCTTTCTTTCTTCCTTTCTCTAGTTGTTTCTGTTTCTCACTCTTTCTTTCTTCTTTTTTTTCTTCTTTCTTTTTTCTTTCTTTCATATACTTTCTTCAGTTTTTTAGTTGTTTAAGAAAAAACAAAAAAATTGGGGGTATGTTACTCCATCACTGATAGAAAAGATGTTTCCTGTGCATGGTTGTGTTCTAGTGTGATTTTGTTGCTCAAGGTTTTTTCACCATAATACTCACTATTTGGAGGTCAGAAGCAATTTGCTCTTACACCCTTTCAGGCTCTGAATTTCCAGACACTTTCTCTTTCCTATCCCTGCTTGCAAACTGGCCAATTCCCTCCTGGATGTGTTTCTTTCTTATAATTCCTTGACAAAAAGATACGATAGTAGCCAAAAGACACTAATGCTTTGATTCTTCTCAATCTCTTCCCCACAGCTGTCAGTTCAGTAGACATGTGATCTTCCCCCAGGAAACTGAAGGCAAGAGTTTTACCAAATGTTTGCCATTACGTAATATGGATTGTCATCTCTTCAGCCTCTGATAACAGTTTTATTATTTCTTGTTTCCTGTACGTTAAGCTTTTGCCACATGTTTTAGGTTTTTGTTACAAAGCATGTCTCTTGAGTTTATTCTAGGCATTGACATCCAGCTGGCAGCAAGACATAGAAATGAGGGAGTAGAGAAAGCATATGAGATGTGACACATCAATTCTACTCACATACTACTGAGGAAAATTAGGACCCTGTCACATGTATATGCAAGAGGGATAGGGAAATTTATTTAGCTGTGTATTCAGAAAGCAGACAATATGTTTAATGAACTGTTAGTTCATCTCTGGTACAATGCTATAATGTCTTTTCTTGAGGGAGTTACCCTCTAAAAGCACAATGACATAAATCCTATAAGGATTCACGAACAAGCCCTCCAGTTGTGAAGGAGAGTAACTTGTTAAAGGCCAATAGGCAGGTCAGATATTAAAGAAGAAACTGACTCACTAAATAAATTTTAGAACTTTAGTAAGTTTTATCAGAAAAAAAAATTGGTATTAGATTTGAGAATAGACTGAGGATGTTTGATTGACAAAAAGAATAGAATTTTTTATCAATCTGAATCCACTGAAATGGGTAAATTTTTCAGAGCTTTTGGATTCAATGTGTTAGCTCAAGCAGCTGGGGATAGTAACAATTGTTTGCTCATAATTGTTCACTCAGTGGTGTCTCATACTAAATCTAGTTGAGATGTGAGCGTTTTAAAAAATAATATTGGTGAAGTGCTTCACATAATCAGGAGAAAATGAAATGCTGAAGTGAATATGTCATCAGTGAGTAGACCGTTGACCCACCATGTCCTTCATGAAATGAAAGCCAGCAGACCCAAGGCTCTGAGAAATATATGAGTGAAGGGAGAAGCAGCTCATTTGAATAGTAATTAGTGGCTGTATTTGTCAACTAGGATGTTGTTGCAAAATGCTATGTTTGAAATGAGCTCATTGTTTTCAGGGGGATTGGACAAATCCTGGAGTGGCTGCACCAAAATGGAGGCACATAAAAAAAAAGTTACCTTGAGAAGCAAAGAAGCTGCATGGAAATCAGAATGGTCCAACACATTGGAATATTTAGCAGCTTAACTGATCTTTGGTCTCTCAGAGCTCAGATATATAGGCAGTCCAACATATAATTTTCATTCATTCATTAGTTTGATTATTCATTTAACAAACAAGTATCAAATGACTAATATTTCTGGCTGTGCTTTGTGCCTAGCATACGTGGTGAAGAATACAAAGGGGAAAAGAAATCCCTGATTGTATGGAACTTACATGTTATTAAGACGAAAAAAGAAAAAAAAATAAGTAGACACCAAATGTAGACAACAAAAAATTTGTTGTAATTTAGAAATCTATGAGTGATTTAAAATAGTAGAAAAAGGTAGGGATATTGGCAATGCTATGAATCAAGAAGGGGGGTACAATTTTAACAAGGGGGATCAGGGAGCTATTCATATGGTAATCTGAGATAGAGAATTACATGTTAGAGGCGAGACAATGCGAAGACCCTAAGGTGTGGCCTTCCCTGATGTGTATGAAGAAGAGTAAGATAAAGAAGATATGGTACACACACACACACACACACACACACACACACACACACACACACACCAGAATATTATGCAGCCATCAAAAATGAGATCTTGCCATTTGCAACAACGTGGATGGAACTAGATGGTATTATGCTAAGTGAAATAAGTCAATCAGAGAAAGACATTTATATGATCTCACTGATATGTGGAATTTGAGAAACAAGGCAGAGGATCATAAGGGAAGAGAGGAAAAAATGAAGCAAGACAAAACCAGAGAGGGAGACAAACCATAAGAGACTCTTAATCTCAGGAAACAAACTGAGGGTTGCTGGAGTGTAGGGGGGTGGAAGCGATGGGGTGGCTGGGTGATGGACACTGGAGAGGGTGTGTGCTATGGTGAGCGCTGTGTATTGCATTAGACTGATGAATCACAGACCTGTAACCCTGAAACAAATAATACATTATATGTTAATAATTAAAAAAAAAAGAAAGAAAAGTAAGAAAACCAATCCAGCTGCACCAATGCAGATATGGGAAGAGTAGTAGGAGACAAGGTCGGATAAGGCTTAAAGTTCTAAATGAGATAGGAGAGTCTTGAATAGAGACATAATCTGACCTCTGTTACCATTAGATACATCTGGGTGCTGTGTCATGCACAGACATTGTTCAAGGGTTGGGGGCAGGGGATAAAAGTAGATCTAGGGAAATCATTTAGCTCATTACAATTATCCAGGTAAGATATAATTGTGGTTTGGACTATGGTGGTGTCAGGGGATGTGATGGAATAAGGTTCTGGGTATTCTGAAGATTAAAATAAACAGGATTTCCTGATAAATAGGACAGAAAGAGAGCAATCAAAAATGATACCAATGTTTCTGACCTAAGGAGATTGTAGGAAGGAGCTGCTATTATGTAAAATGGGAAATGGTGCACTTGAAGCAAGTTGGACAAGTTAAACTTGAGAAGTTATTAAATCATCCCAATGATGGTGTTCAATTGTTGGATATATAAATCTAAATTCAGGAGAGAATCCAGAAGGAGGTATTTCATATAGGTTGTATTCAAGGCCATGAAGCTACACAAAATTATTTTATTTTTATTTATTTTAATTGACATATATTGGTTTCAGATGTACAATATAGTGACTTGACAATTATATACATTATGAAATGCTCACCATGATAAGTGTAATGACCATCTGTCACTGTATAAAGTTATTGTAATCTTACTAACTATATTGACTATATTCCTTATGCTATACTTTTAATTCTTTTAATCTTAGTGGCTTATTTATTTTATAATTGTAAGATTGTACCTCTGAATCCCCTTCATTTATTTGCCTACACTACCTTGAACCCTCCCCTGTAAAAACCACTAATTTGTTCTCTGTACTTGAGTTTATTTGTTTTTTGTTTGTTTATTCATTTGTTTTGCTTTTATACTTATAAATATAAGTGAAATCATATGGTATTTGTCTTTATCTGTCTGACTTATCTCACTTAGCATTGTCCCCTCTAGGTCCATCCATGTTGTCATGAATGGCAAAATCTCTCATTCTTTCTTATGTTTGATTAATATTCCATCTCCTTTATATATATATCACATCTTCTTTATTCATCTATCCATGGACACTAGACTGCTTCTTATCTTGGTTATTGTAAATAATGCTTCAGTAAGCATAAGCGTGCCTGTAATCTTTTCAAATTAGTGTTTTAATTTTCCTTGGGTAAAATCCAGGAGTGGGATTGCTAAATTAATTTTCTGAAGAAAGTATGTACTGTTTTTCATAGTGGTTGAATCAATTTACATTTCTCTCCAACAATGAACAAGAAGTTCCTTTTCTCCACATTCTCACCAGCACTTGTTATTTCTTGTCTTTTTGGTAATAGCCATTCTGACAAGTGTGAGATGATATCTCATTGTGGTTTTGATTTCCATTCCCCTGATGATGGTTGATGTTGAGCACATTTTCATGTGTCTGGTGGCCATCTGTACATCTTCTTTGGAGAAAAGTCTACTCAGATCCTCTGCCTATTTTTAATTAGATTTTTTTTTTTTTTTTTAGTTTTTGGATGTTGATGTATAAGTTTTTTATATTTTTTGGATATTAACTTATTCAATATATCATTTGCAAATACTTTCTTCCATTCAGTAGGTTACCTTTTCATTTTGTTAATGGTTTCCCTCACTGTGCAAAATCATTTGAGTTTAATATAGTCCCAAGTATTTATTTTTGCTTTTGTTTCCCCTGCTTGGGGAGACATCCAGAAAAATATTGTGATGGCTAATGTCCAAGAGTTTACTGCCTGTTTTCTTTTAGGAGTTTTATGGTTTCAAGTCTCACATTAGGTCTTTAATCCATTTTGAGTTTATTTTTTGTGTATGGTGTTGTTAGAAATGGTCCAGTTTCATTCTTTTGCATATAGCTGTCCAGTTTTCCCAGAACCATTTGTTGAAGAGACTGCCTTTCCCCCTGTAAATCTTTCTTAATTTGTCATAGATTAATTGATGACCTAAGTGTGTAGGTTTATTTCTGGACTCACTATTCTGTTCTATTGATCTATGTGTCTATTTCTGTGCTGGTACATACTATTTTGTTTATTATAGCTTTGTAGTATATCTTGAAATCTAGAATTGCTGTATGAAGTTATAAAGGAAGTAAGTGTAGCTACCAAAGAGAAAAGACCCTAAAACTACTTGGACCTATGCTACTTCAAATTAACCTTTTTTCCCCTTCAGTTTCAGAGTATGTAAGTGGGATAGATATAAGCAACTGGCAAAATCCCTATATTGGATTTATCCCTTGGAATAAGAAGTAGTATGATAGGAAAGACTAAATGGGAAAGTCTCCAAAGTAATCCCTGTTCCAAACTCAATTAATGAAAAGAAAAATCAAATTTCAGCAGTGGGAAATGTCACACATTTAGGTCTATGATCAAAACTTGAAAGATGTAGAAGTTTTGACTTACATCAAAATACTGTTTAATATTCCAATTTAGCCAATGCAAAAGACTTTGTAAAATGGCAGTGATTATCATAAGCTTAACCAGATAGGGATTCTGTAATGAACTTATATATTGACACAAATGTGGTATAAAATCTCCGGAGCCTAGTACTCATATTTTAATAGAAAAAAAATATTTTTCTATCTCTAGTTCAATAAATAGAAAGATAACAAGCAGTTTCTTATCTTCTTTAAGGTACCTCCTCTTTGCCCTACCTCTGAGATAAATTCTCCCAATTTGTACCACACTTAAGCCCACAGGGATCTTGATCATTGCACAAAACCCCAAATGTCATGCTGGGCTACCACATTGGTGACCTCATGCTTACAGGATGTGTAGAGAAAGGAAAAAAAAGAGCAGCATAGATGCTTTTGTAAGATGCATGAATTATTGAAGACTGGCGGAGTAAATCCCATGTAGCCAAGAATACTGCTTTATACAGATAGATTTTGTTGAGAGCTAGCTAGATAAGGTTTGATACGGCTTAGTTATAGATAAATATAGATATTAATGCAGATAAAGACATATTCAGATGCTATGTTTGTTGCTATAAATAAAAATACAAATAGGACATAATTCTTGATTTCAAGGACTCATAACCCAGAGAAACAGTATATTCAAAATAATGTTATGGATATATTCAAAATAACACTATGGATATATTTCTTTTATTAAAAATAAATTCAACCTGAAATTCAACAGTATTGATGGGCTTAATAACAAAAGACAACATCTAGACATTGGTATACAATTTTTGAAAATTTAAAGACAAAGGCACTATCTTATGAGTTGCCAGAGAGAAAGGAATAATAAATTATGAAGATAATTTTGAATTTCAATACCAAGCCCATGTGAACAAAGAATGTAAGAGAAGCTAAATAAAGATAATTAAATTTAAATCAATTAACTTGGCCAAATGATTTTTTACTTTAAAAGAAGAAAGTGAATTTATTACAAATCTAGAGACAAATATAATTTGTCAGCAGATAATCTCTATTGCAAAGTTCAAAGCAAGAAATAATTAAGAACTTAAAGAACAGTGTAAGTTATGGGAAGATAATTGGCTTTATAGGTTAGCATACATTTTGTTTTGTTAAGCAAAATATATTAATAAAAATAAAGCTACGTAGCGTGACAACATATAAAATCTTTCTTTAAAATATTGTTAGTCAAGATATAACAGCAAAAACATATAAGGATTAGGAAACAGTGTTAAGCTAGTTACTCAGTCTTCCTTAATATGAGTTAAACGATTTATCTAGAATAAACTAAGTTAATAATTAAAATGATATAATTATCAAAAATTATTTTTAAAATATTTGTTAAAACATTAAAGAATGCCTAGATGATGTTCTACAATATATTTTAAGAACTATACAGTAAAATAATATTTTGAAATAAAATTTTGTTAACTGCAAATTTTAAACAATTATTTTCATGTTCTGCATGCCCAATAAGCTTCTGGACCTAGATAATTATTTTAGTGCAAGGAAATAAAAAGTTCAATCTGATTAAATATCAAATTAATTTATAAAAAGAAATAAGAACAATTAAAGGTAAATTTCCAGAGTTGTTTAGATTTTATATATAAGTATACAATACACATAAACACACATATATATGTGTATATGTATGTATACATATTTGCATATACAGTTGTGTATATGCTTACATATGTTAATATATCAATAGAAAAGAAACAAAATAATAGACTTTTGTGTGGATAACAGAAATGCTGCTTTTAAGGATTTTATTTATTTGACAGAGAGAGAGCACAAGCAGGGGAAGCAGCAGAGAGAGAGGGAGAAGCTGACTTCCCTCTAAGCAGGGAGTCCAGTGCATGTGGGTGCTTGATCCCAGGACCTTGGGATCATGACCTGAGCCGAAGGCAGATGCTTAACCAACTGAGCCATCCAGGTGCCCTACAAATGCTTCTTTTCTAACTGTGAAATCAGATAATACATGTATAATTGAAAGTTTACTTAAAAGAATGAAGCATTACTCTAAGGACTGTAGAATATACAGAAAGAAAACCCACTAACAATAATGAATGTGTATATCTCAAACAGTATATAGCATTGAGATATCTTAAGGATAATAGTAAGCAAAGCAAATAGAATTACATTGAGATATAATTTCAATTTTGAATTTTAATTTCTAATTAACTTATTTCCCTTGATTATTAGACCAATATATCAAGAAAATGCAATAGAGTGGGCCTGGACTATAACAATGTATTGATTAGTTAACTCATAATAACATTATGTTTAGGAAGGAGAAATATGGCTAGATATAATAAAATATGTTGGGTTCATACCCGATTGAACAACTGAGACCAAAAGGCTTTGATTAATGGATTGATAACAAAATTAAGGGAAGTTTTAAGGGACATTCCCAGAACACATTTCTCTGCCCTGTTCTATGCAACAGTTTAAATAATAAGTTGGAAGATGGCATGCTTGTCAACTTTGAGGAACAGTATTAGCTGGATGACAGAATCAGACTTCAAAAACCATTTGTTCATTTTTTCAAAAATACTCAACAATTACTATTGGATAGAATCACTTATACAAGATGAGGGAAAATCTATTAAGATGAATTTTAATAAAATTCCTAGTATGTTACTATATTTAGCACTGAAAGATCAAATGCATAACTCTATGAAACTCTTGTAAAAATCACTTAGAAGCCTATCTGAAAGAAATGTTAGGTGTTGGCAATAGACTCAAAGTCAACCAATGGTGTCCATAGGTACCAGGAAACTTAATGTGAGCGTAGACTACATTTAAGAGTCAGCTTAGACTAAAGTGGAGAAAGAAAGAATCAGATTTATGGACCAGTAAAAAATTGCAAAGAAACATAAGAAAATACTGGAGAAGTTACTAAAATAACTTTTTAAAAACGGATGCCAATGGATTCCCTACAGAATGGTCAAAAATATAAAAAGAATAATCTTTGTATTCCATAAGCTATTCCAAACATATGTGTGCATAAAATTAGTAAAAAAACAGCCAGAAAAATGAGAGTTAAATACCATTTATGAATTTAGATAAAGACCAAACAACTATATACATTAAAGTATTACTCATAGTAACAAATCCATTAGTGAAGAAAGACATGTTTAGTATGCATAAATTGTTTGCACCACAATCAACCAAAAGAAATGTTCTATTATTTCTTTCTATAATTCTGCTCTGATCTCCATCAACCCAGCTGGAAGAAATTCATCTCAGCAATATTTTGGGGATTTCTCATCTTGTAGTGTGGGCAAAGCCAAGTCAGGGATATAGGTTGTGAAGAACACTTAGAGAAGTGTCTGCTGATCATATCTCATAGGCCCATTGCCCAAAAAACCATATTCCCTTTACAGTCTGTGGTTTCACTGCTTCCTTGCCAAATTTATGTGAGGATTTTTCAGTGGTTCCCAAGATTCAGTTTTAATTATCTGGATTTTATATTCTTCCTATCAAATTTCCATCACTCTTAGATGCAGTGTGTTGGAACAGAGAATGGGTCTGTATCATTCAACAACTTTTCTCTAAACCCAGTTCTTTTCCTCTTACCTAGGGAAAACTTAGGCAGTACTTCAATACATCCAATATTGACCCAAATATATCACTTTCTACTTTTAAAATTCTCTATATGGGGGCAATTTGGCACTATCATGTTTTAAGCCATTTTTCAAAAAAAGAAATATTTTGTGACATTTATTTGCCTTCTCAGTGCATAGAAATTTTTTTGTCTGAGTCTGCAATTCTATAGCTTTTATTATTAGACACTACTACTTCCAAGATCTTAGAAAAGAGACCCAAAGATTTGACTTGGCAACTGTCTTAGGCAAGTGGTGGGTATAGCAATAGCAAAGTGATCTTAAAAAAAACAAAAAACAAAAAACAAAAAACAAGAGCTCAATATACAAATTCAACCATGTGATGATAAGCATTGGGAAATTATTAATTTAAGATATCATGAAAGACATATGCACTTCACAGTTACTACACTATAAATTGGATCATCACCTGAAACCATTCTACACCTGTTATACAGTGAAATACTGTAAAGGCCCATGTTATTTCTAAAGATGTATTAAAAATACATATACATTAAGGAGATAGGAAATCATTCTATTCAGTGTGCAAGCACCAGTTATTCTTTTTCAAACAAGATGTAGATAAATTAGAACACAACCTTGTCATTCTTTTGGTATTGTATTGAGAATTCATGCAATATATGTAATAGCAAAAAAAAAAAAAAAAAAAAGCACAAAAAATACTGCAATAAGAAATAAGAAAAATCATACTCTTTGCAGATGATTACTGTGCATGAGACTATTCAGGAAAATCAACAAAAATTATGAGACGAAAATACTTTTAATTAGTCACACTACAGTTTGTGCTTATATAGAAGAATAATGGAAATAATAAAAAAGACTTTTGTATTCATTTTCTGTGGCTCCTCTAACAAACTTCACGACTTAAAGCAACAGAAAGGTTTTCCTTTATATTTCTGGAAGCCAGATATCCAAAATCAGTATCACTAGTTATCAAGGTTAATACCTTGAGTCCATACTCCCTCTAAAGGTTCTGGGAAGAATCTGTTCCTTGCCTCCTGCATGTCCTGTGGCTGTTGATATCCCTTGGCTTGTGGGCGACTCGCTCCAAAGTGCCTTTCTGGTCATATTACCTTCTCCTCTTTTGTTTGTGCAGTAAAATCTGATCATTTAAGTCCTCATGGAATATTTTATAGAACTTGACAAATTGTTAATAAAATCAAATTAGAAAAACATATTAATTTAGTCAAAGAATAGATATAATTTAAAAAGGAATGATGACAAATTTACCATACCAGCATTTTTTTTTACAGTCACAGAGTTATTTATTTATTTATTTACCTCTTTTTATTTATTTTATTTTGTTTTTCATTTCAAATTTTTATTTAAATTCTAGTTAGTTAAATACAGTGCAATATTGGTTTCAGGAACTCCAGCTTTTAAAATACATCAACATTTGTAATCACCAAAATCTTTTGACATAATATTAAAAATACTGAAAAATGATCAGTGGAAAGAAAACTAAAAATTGACTGCATAAGTTCCAACCATGATCAAAAAGGAACACAGAAAATCGAGTAAATATGTTCTTTGGGGCTTGAACTCTGAGTTTAAAGATTAATTTATTCCATTCTTCATTCTATATGTTGAAATAAAACTGCAAGGGATATACCTAAATAGAATCAATTTATGAAATTAAAGAAAAAGATACAAAATTTATTTCAAATCTAAAGAAGGTTGACAATGATGAAAGCAATGATAATGTTAAAGCTATGATGGATGGGTTTCAGTATATCATTCATAAAATTCCACAGTAAAATTGTGCCAGGGAGACATTTAGAGGCAACTAGTAGAAAACCTCACATAGTGACTTAAGTAATAATGGCATTTAAGGATCTTAAATAAAAAGAGGTCCAGAGGTTGCCAATCTAGAGCTAGTACCACTCAGTAATTTTACCAAGAATGTTCTTTTACTCTCTTGTCGGTAGCTGGTTGCTTTTTTGGCTAGAGGCATATTGAAATATGGTTGCCAGATGGCTGCTACCCCTCCAGCCATCATGACTACATTCAAAGCAAATAATCATGGAAGAGGTTGATAAAAATGGGGTTTTCCTCAAGTGGTTTTCTTTCTTTCTGTTATTTTTTTAAACAAAAAGGAAAAATAATTCCAAGGTTTCTGTTTGTTTGTTTGATTGTTTGATTTTTAGGAAACTTCGTTTTAGTCTCAACAGCAAGAAATGGGTAATACAGCCACTTCTGATAGCAAAAGTGGATATCTGGCTAGGAAGAATGAAATCTGTAGACTGAGAAAATCATTATTAACCCCCGGGGTTGGGCATATAACTCTTTTAAACAGAACTGGCATAGTTTAGCCAGGAAAAATAGGTAGAATGACTATTGGTTAAGAGCTAGAAAGTGTGCAGCATAAACCTGTCACATTAATGCAGTACCTGGTGGATAGTATATGTTGATAAAATAATAAATCAGTATGTGGATATAAGCAAACTCTGTGATGCTAAAATATGCCTATTAAATAAACAGAGGTAAGTTAAAATGATGGTATTCATCATTCATTCATTTAGCCATTAATTACTGAGTGTTTATATATCAGGCACTAGTCTAAGTATTAGGTATATGCTAGTGAATGAAATGACCTCTGCCCCAGTGAAGCTGAGATTTGATGGTTGACCTAGTAAAAACTGATTAAACTCTGGGAAATCTAGTGTACTTTTATGTCACTGGTGGTATTTAAAATAAATAGTTTCAGTTTCCTTAGAGATAAATCTTGAAACTCTTAATAATATCTATAAAACTATATGGCCAATTCTATGGATGTATTTCAATTTTTCAAAAGTCATTTTTTAAAAAATGTGTATGGCGATTTAATGAACCACTGGAAACACCCAAATATCTAACAGCAAGTGAACAATTTATTAAACCCTTCTTTATTCATGCATAAAATACAATATAACTATTACAAATGTAAGATTTGGGGCCTAATACAGAAATGTGTACATGAAATAACAATGTGTGAAAAAGCAGATCAAACAATTGAAACGAATAATAGTCTTCCTTAACTCTCATAGATCTGCACACTCTTCTTTCTTTTATATTACTTAGAATGTGTCTCCTTTTCCTTAATGGACAATCACCAATACCTTATCTCCTGGGAAGTCTTCATTGCTACTTAGTCCCCTACTCAATTATTTGATTTTTCCTCTTAACACTAATAACCTTTATGTTAATTTATATTGTTATATATTGTAAAATATATTGTTATATTATAGTGTTATCATGGTGTATCATAATGAGTTATGTATGCTTCTGTCTGGTTTTTGAGCATCTCTCTAAAGGAAGAAGCAATATGTTATTCATTTCCAAATTCCAGGGACCTGAGAACGGATATTTCATTCTTGTGTCCTCAGTATCTATGAATATGTCTGTCACAGGGAAGGCACTCAAAAAATGTTTGTTGAGTGAATCTAGTAAGTGCTAAATAAATACTGGCTGAATGAGTGAATGAATTCCCATAGAATTTTAATCATAATCATAATCAGAATTGAATTTCAAAATGTTTAATAAAAATTAACATTTATTACGTGCTTTTTTTTCGGGAGAAAATTTAACACTGACTATTTTACAGACAAGATGTTCTTAAAATGTAACATCTAGGGGGAGATGAACCATGAGAGACTATGGACTCTGAGAAAGAAACTGAGGGTTCTAGAGGGGAGGGGCATGGGGGGGGTGGGTTAGCCTGGTGATGGTATTAAAGAGGGCACGTTCTGCATGGAGCACTGGGTGTTATACGCAAACAATGAATCATGGAACACTACATCAAAAACTAATGATGTAATGTATGGTGATTAACATAACATAATAAAAAAATGTAACATCCAATGAAATATGTACAGAACTTTGAATATCATTTTTTTAATGACACCTCCCATTGTTTGACTTATCTGGACCTCCCTGCCTGGCCTATTGAACTTGACACCACACTGGAGTCTGCACTCCTTTTTAAGCCTGCCATTTTTGTTGCAGACTACATGCTGTTAATGTAGATTATTATCCTTAAATAACTACTTGCATTCTTCTGGATTTAAGATCCAGGGTACCTGTACATTTGTGTTTTTATTTGTTTGTTTGTTTGTTTTACAACTACATGAAAACTGAATGAAGAGGGAAGCATGGTTACACATGCGATGAAATAAGAGAAAAAGATCTCCCATCCAAGTACTAACGAGGCCCGACCCTGCTTAGCTTCCGAGAAAGGTCTCATCTTCTTGTCTTCTTTCCTTCTCAACAGATTACCAAAAGATAGCATTCACTGATTTTGTATCCTTACATACGTTACAAAAGAGTGTATTTTATTTAAATATACTGGAGACAAAGTCTTCTTTGGAGCCTTCACTTGAATTAATACCAGGCTTCACAAAGAAAAAAGTACTAAATGTGTGGTTCAAATAAGAATATGTACATACATGTTCTGCTAGAGTCTTTGAAATCCATCCAAAGTATCCTGGATCTCTATTCCAAAGTGTTAATTACAGTGGCAGGGCATTTCTATTTTTTTTCTCTTTTGTGGAGGTTTTGATGCTTTATCCAATAAAGATAGGTATCTAGACCGCTTTAAATGAATGATTCTTACAATCTGTTGACAAAGATAGACAAATCTAGAAAGTCTTTGATGTCGAATACACAATACTATTTTCGTGGTATGTGTTTCTACAAATCCCCATAAAAATTCAGTTTTGGCTCCTTTTGAGGACCACAGGGGTGTGTGTGTGTGTGTGTATGTGTGTGTGTGTGTGCATGTGTGTGTTGTGATGGGGAAAGGGGTGGTGGTGGTGGAGAGAGAGACATGAAAGGATACAATGCAAAAGACAAGAATTCTATCTCCTTTGTCTTAGCCAAATGGTTTAGATTTAACTGCCTGTGTTTGTGTTGGACCTGAAAAGAAAAGTGAAGTATTTTAATCTTCTTTTTTAAAACATACAATCTTATGGAAATTTAAGTCAACAGCTGTTCAACTGTCAAGACACCAGCTAAATGCAAATCTGAGTAAAGAAGAAAACCTGTTTAAATGAAAGCCTGTTTGAATGAGGGCCATGGGTTTCAGTATTTGTGTGAGGGGGAAAAAAAAAGATGGTTACTGAAGTAAAGGATCTTTTTCTAAGATGACTTTTCTTTGTTAAAAATGTTGGAAAGTCATTATTGAACATGAAATCAGAAACTGAAGTGTGTCATCTGTAGGATCATCAGAAGGTGGAGGGAACTGAACACCACTGGCTCATGAACTCAAGGTCAGAGGCTTGACCTGACACAATATCTAGTATATAGAATGTGGTCTAGAAAAATGCATGTTGGCAGTGTGAACAAAAAACAGTCAAAGAGGGATGCCTGGGTGGCTTAGATTGTTAAGCATCTACCTTCAGCTCAGGTCATGATCCCAGGGTCTAGGGGATTGAGTCCCACAGCAGGCTCCCTGCTCAGCGGGGAGTCTGCCTCTCCCTCTCTCTCTGCCCCTTCCCCAACTTGTGCTCTCTCTCCCTCACTCTCTCTCTCAAATAAATAAATAAAATTAAAAAAAAAAAAAGAAATTAAGTGGTCATCTCCCCCCCCATTTTCCAAAGGCCTTATATAATTGAGTTCTGCTTTAGGAAGATTAATGATAGTTGGCAGGATATATAGTTGTGTGAAAGATAGGCAATTGTTTGAGTGCTTTTTAATGGTTCAGAAAATTAAGATATAAGCTGTTGGTGGAGAGCGGGAATAACCTGTCTCATTATTATACTGAATAATGGGTTAATTATTTTTCTTCATATATGATATAAATCTGTGTTCATATATGTGTTGCAGTTGAAACAGTATAATAAAATATTGTAATTTTTTTTCCCCCAAAGTAGGCTGTCTGGCTATAAGGCTCTGCAATCCATAAACGTAATGACCTTGATGAAAACATACTGATTTAAAGACCAGACATTAGATTTGCAGATGCAGAAAATCAATTGTGTTAATATATTAAAAACTTATTATACTCTTACAGTGATTCACACTAAAAAGACTTAGGGAAGACTAATACATAAATAAAATGACAATGTATGAGTTTATTATGGTGGTAGTTTCTCTAACCACCTTCACCCCCACTGTATATCACATAGAGTTGGAAACCACTGGGACTATAGTAATTCCTTCTGAGTCAGACTATCAGATTATATGCTCAGATATCACACTGCTAAAGGGGTTCTCTATCCATCATTGTTCTGTTTTCTGTTTAAATTGGTCAATGCCTCATGTGTAAGGTTTCACGACTTTTTATCTTGTATTGTACTATTATCCCCAATATTGGCACTTCCTTTTCGTGAACCTAGCTCTCTACAACACCCTCACCTCTGAAACTTTCCCACCATAAGCTCAAGAACTATCAATCTGGAATCATCTAAAAAGCCCTATCATCAACTTCTTCAGTTCTTTGCCATAATTAAAACTTGACTCTCAGTACCACTTTCTCTTGCCCTATTGAATGGTAGCTGCTTATTTTCCCACCCCTGTACACCTAGATAGTGAGGCAGTTTCTGTGCTCCATACTCTTCAGTACTACTTCTAGCAATAAGTCTTCCACTCTCTTATAAAACTAACACACACACACATACACACACAGACACTCCAACTCATTTATTTCAGTCATGATGTTTCACTAACATTCCTCACTGCCTTATTATTGCCATTAAGACCAAAGAAATCCAATACACTGCCTATTATTTTGCAAAAATTTTTGTGACTACCTAACATTATCTCTACCCAAATCCTGTCATTGTCACCCTTGTGGACAGCAGTGTAAACATGCACTCTCTACCCTTAATGTTCTCATCTCTAGAGACCTTGTCCTCAGCTACCCCTCACATCCCTACTTCCACATTCTGAATTTTGTTACAAATGTAGATTATTTCTACTATGCAATCACTAATTCAGGTATCACACTCTCTGAGTACAACTTGCTTTCCTGGCTATGGTCATTTCTGGACATCAGTGAAAGTTCCAGTTCATTGCTTTTCTGAATTCATATGGTCCTTTAGGCATCTATTTTTGTTGCCAACATTCCTTTCTAGTCATAAACATTTGCTGTAAATATCACTCCAAGCTTCTTTTTGATGATTTATTTACTATATTAAAAATACTAGTTCTTACCCACATTTTTCAAAACTGGAACCCAGCAATGCTTCCCTGCCCCCAACAGAAAAACCATCTTATTTCTTACTTCACAGAGGAAAATATGGTGATATCGTCTTCAATTTCCTACTTCCACACATACAGAACTATTTACATCTGCCTCTTTTTTTTGTCCTGCCTTCCTCTGCTCAAGCACACGTACCTTGAGGTTATTTCCTCACATATCCTCAGAAATCTTTTCTTATAGAGTTCCTCTTTATCTTTTATGTATTGAACAATACCTTCACCATTAGATCCTTACGAGGTTTATTAGTCGTATATGTATATAAATTCATGTGTGCATGTGAGTCTGCACATACACATATATGTACACATATATACACATATAGACAATTGTTCACTTTAAACTGTTTTGTTTTATAACTTCATGGACTTTTTAACTTTGCTCTTAATATGAATATAAATTTTGAAATAAACTTCTAGTTAGATTACTGAGTATTAAATAAATGAAAGTGCTAAAAAGATTTCTTTTTCAAATTTGAGACCTAAACCTTTCTCTGTATTTGAAAAATCGTAATTGTTAGTTTATAGGTGGAAAGGTGGTTTACAACTATTTTAAAGACAGATTCTTCCTTGTATATGCTATTTTGATATAAATTGATATCTGTGTGGTATATGACTAGAAAACTCTTGCTAAAACTATCATTCTTCCTCTAGAAAATATATGCAAAACCGTCTTTTATATCCATGAGTGTATCTCATCTAGCATAGTGGGAAATAATACCGAAACTTTTATAATTCTCTCCTACTATCTCTGTTTCTGCTGTGTGTAATTTCTTATGACACTGAAAAAATTTAAACAATTAACTATTATTCCCACACATACATGCATACGTGTGTATATATGCATATAGGAACATGCATGTGTGTGTTTGCGTGTTGTGTGTTGACATCTACACGCATTTATAGCACAAAAACAATACATCTGGTATTGATGTGGCTCCTGTCTCATCTATTATGTAGGAGCACCTGTTCTTAAATATTCCTTTTGTTCATGAATGTCCCCAGGGCTTGTCCCCATGTGTACATAAGAATTCATTCTCTCTCTTTTAGTGCAGTATCCACCACTTTTCTCCTCTTATTTGTCTTGTGGGGAAGATGCTACAGTGCAGACACAGGGCACTGACGCAACAGCGAGTTAGTCATAACAGTAGATTGATAGGCTCTACAGTCTCTGTAGCTCTTACAACCATCACTTCTTGATATCTGAGAACAGATGTCGATCGCTTTGCAGTAGTATCGAATCCCATGCTGCCACAGGTTTTGGTGCAGTTTCCCACCTCTGCACAAGCCCCAGTGCCTATCAGTGCATGCTAAAACACATCTTGGGCTGTCCCAGGAGAAAGAATTCTCATCCCCTGACTCATTAACCCTTAAACCCTTAGGACCACATGTGGCCTCTCTTAGCAAGACTGGGATTCGAAATGCCTACCATGTACCAAGGAGGCTGTCAATTTTGTAATAGAAAGATCAAAAGAAGTAAATTCCAACAAGATAAATTTTATTGCACAACACGAGAGAGATGTATGTGAAAACCACTAACATGGCTCTAATGGAAAAAGGTAGAAAGTGTTAGGAAAGCATGGGAAGGGAGCAATATTTTATTTTGCCTAAATGTTAAAGTTAATCACAGAAGACAAAACTTTAAGAAGGTCTTTGATGATTAGAATATATTCACTGAAGAAAGGGAAGAAGGAGAGACATTCCAAACCCCACATTGGTTGAGCGAAAGAAATAAGTCATCAATATTTATTCAGGTTGAGGATTACAGAATATTCCCATCTGATTAGAGTAGAGGTTAAAATCTCAAATGTCTTTATGGATAAGGGAGGTTATAAAGGCAAGCCAGCTAGATGGTAGAATATAGCAAGGGACTATTTATAAAGAATATATATAAAGTACTTGTGTAATCCAATCTGTGGAAGAAACTTCTGAAGTTCAACTTCAGCTAATTGTTGCTATGTTGGAATAATGAGTTGGCAAGAACAGATTTTTTTTTTTAATTTTACTAGAGAATCTGAAAAAAATATGGATTTTTAATGTAAACTATTCCAGTTTTAAAATGCTGGCAACAAATTATGTTTTTATTTAATGTATTAAATTTTTTATTTAATTCTTTTTAAATATTTTTTTTATTTATTTGTCTCTGAAGGCTGCAGGTTGACACTCTTTAGGCATTATCGCTTTGGGTTATCAATTTATGACCTGATGGTTAAAATGTAAGCGTTGGGGAGATGTACTGTAATTTATCCTGAGTTAAATTTGTTTCCCCAAGATCTGAAGCAATAGGCCAACCATGCTGCATTCTCTGCCCAACTCAGAGTGTTTCAACACTACTCTTGGCAATCATCCTTTACCATCTTTTTATTATTCTTTCCTGAGATTCATTCTTAACTTTGTCTTTTTCTAGTCCCTAATCTTGGATTTATCTCCTTCCTAAAGGTTTTCTTTTATCTACTTTAACTTGGTCTTTTGAAGACTGTTTCTTTGTCTCATTGGCCAACATTTGTTCTTTCCTTCTGGCTCTTCTAAGTTCAAACTATATCCAGGTGGTTTGTATTGTGTAATAACTCCCTCAGGATTCAAATTCTGTATGACTGGTCAAGACCCTTGTGAGAAAATAGCCCCACATTGGAGAGAGGTTGTACAGATAAATCTGACTCAGGAAGGGTTTTGGAAATGTATTGTCTACTATGCTAAGGCACTAGGAATATATGGATCTAAAAGTAGGGCACTATCAAGCATTTATAGGCAAGAAATATACATGACTCAATTTGAGATTTCATAATGATGGTATGAAAATGGATCATGAATTGGAATAGAAAGTAGAAAGCATTTAATCTAAAATATGCAAATTTATCAAGATCAGAATAAATTCTATTTCCTCCTTTTTTCAACAACTTCAACCCTCATTATTCACACATTTCTGTGAACTCCTAACCATTTATTGTCTGTATCATATTAGTTATCAGTAATATTAGTCTCTCTCTCTCTCTCTCATTTAATTCAATTATTATATAGAATATATTTGAATACTTTCAATTATTTTAAATTTATTTTTTATAATTTTTTATTATATTAGTCACCATACAGTATATCTTTAGTTTTTGATGTAGTGCTCCATGATTCATTGTTTGCATATAATACCCAGTGCTCCATGCAATACGTGCCCTTTTAAATTTCTGAACCTAAAAATGTATGTTATGTTACACAGAATATGGTCTACAAGACCACCATATGAACATTTTGGTGAATATACATTTAGGTGCTATCCTGTATTCACTTGAAGAGAATCTATATTCTAATATACATGAGTGGAGTATTCTATAAATATCAATTGGTTCAGTCAGTTGTTAGTATTTTTATGTCATCTGTGTGCAAACTCGTGTAGCCACTGTGGAAAACAGTATGGAAGTTCCTCAAAAAGTTAAAAATAAAACTACCCTACCATCTAGGAATAACACTACTGGGTATTTACCCCAAAAATACAAAGATACTCATTCAAGGGGATATATGCATCCTGATGTTTATAGCTGCATTTATTGACAGCAACCAAATTATGGAAGCAGCCCAAGTGTCCATTGATAGATGAATGGGTAAAGAAAAAGTGGTATAGATAGATAATAGAAGGATAGATATGTAGATAGGAATATCATTCAGACATAAAAAAAAAAAAAGAATGAAATCTTGCCATTTGCAATGGCATGGATGGAGCTAGAGAGTATACTGCTAAATAAAATAAGTCAGTCAGAGAAATACAAATACCATATGATTTCACTCATGTGGAATTTAAGAAACAAAACAAATGAGCAAAGCAAAAAGAGAGAGAGAGAAACCAAGAAACAGACTCTTCACTATAGAAAACAAACTGATTAGCAGAGGGAGGTGGGTGGGGGATGGATGAGATAGGTGATGGGGATTTAGGAGTGCATTTGTCATGGCAAGCACTGGATGATGTATGGAATTGTTGAATCACTATATTGTACAACTGATACTAACCTAACACTATGTTAACTATACTGGATTTAAAATTAAATTAAATCCAGTTTTTAAAAAGGACAAAAAAACCTGTAATGAGATATCATATCACACCTGTTGGGGTCATTATCAAAAAACAAAAGGATATGGTGAGGATGTAGAAATTGGAGCCCTTGTGCATTGTTGGTGGGAATGTAAACTGTTGCACCTACTATGGAAAACAGTGTGGAGGTTCCTCAAAAACAACAACAACAACAACAAAACTATTATGTAATCCAGCAATCCTACTTCTGGGTATTTATCCAAACGAATTGAAGTCTGGATCTCAAGGAGATAGTTTTACTCTCATATTTATTACAACATTATTCACAATAGCCACGATGTGGAAACAATCTAAGTGTCCATCAGTGGATGAAAGGATAAAGAAAATGTGGTGTATATATACAATGTAGTATAATTTGACCTTATAAAAGAATGAAATCCTGTCATATGCCACAGCATAGACAAACCTTGAGGACATTATGGTAAGTGAAATAAGCTGTCACAGAATTATAAACACTGTTTGATTCCTCTTATATGAGGTATCTAAAGTAGTCAAACTCATAGAAAAAGGAAAATAGTGGTTTCCAGGAACTGGGGGAAGGTGGAAATGAGTAGTTTCTACTCAATGGGTATGAAATCTCAGTTATGCATGATGAAAAAGTTCGAGAAATCTGATGAGCAACATTGTACTTATAGTTAAAAACACTGGTCTGCAGGCTTAAAAACTTGTTAAGAGTAAAACTCATGATATATGCTTTTTACCACAACAAAATAAATTAAAAAAATATTGATAGATTCACTGTTTTTTTTAAAAGATTTTATTTATTTCACAGAGAGAGAGAGAGCACAAGCAGGACAAGCAGCAGGCAGAGGTAGAAGGAGAAGCAGGCTCCCCTCAGAGCGGGGGGAGCCCAATGTGGGACTCGATCCCAGGATCCTGGGATCATGACCTGAGCCAAAGGCAGTCGCTTAACCAACTGAGCCACTCAGGTGCCCTTGATAGATTCGTGGTTAAAGACCATTTCACCATCTATATATGAGGTTCTCCCCACCCGCAAACTGAATATCACAATATCTAGAAGTTGTATTCTGCATTTTTAAATAAAATAAACATTGGTTTTCTATTTACAGTTGGCTTTGGCCATCTGATTGGTTGCATATACTCTACAGAAACGTACAGTTTAATAACCATTACCTTGATAGCTCCTCTTTTGGGGTGTGGTTTCATTATACCTCTGTGGTTTTCTAGACTTTTCTCAGGTTTATGATCCAAACATCCTTTCTTCCATAGCTCTTTAGTCAAGGATGAAATTTTCATTATTTCCTGTGAAAGAAAGGCTTGGCAGCAACTGAGGCTTGAAATGTTTATTATGTCTTGAATATTATTACTGTTATTAGGTTAACATTGATTAAATGCCTATCGTGCATTAAACTAGGTGGGATATTGAAAACTGGCATCCTTTGATGGGAAACTTCCATCCTTTAAAAACATGATAAACTCTTCCCCCTAAAAAACAACAACAACAGCAATGCTACTTATATTTGCCTCATGGAACTATAAAACTCAAGACTTGGAGGAAAGTTAGTTGTCAGCTAATCCGAAGTCCCAGGGTGGGTTCCAGTTCCGGTACAGCATCCCTTTGCTGCAGCAGTTCCTGAGCTTTTCCAGGAAGCGAGATCCATTATTAGATAGTTCTAAATGTTATAGAGTCCTTTCTTTTCATGAGATAAAACCCAGGATAATTTATCTAAGACAGGGTTATGGTCAAGATAACCTCTGAATATTAGGGCCATTTTTTTTTAACACAGGACAGGAATTATTTCTATCTGCTTCTCCCTGTGCAGAGGGAAAATGTCTGGTAATGAAGTTATCAATAGATTGTTGGGAGGCCATTCAGCATAAGGCATATGGAAAGCCCACGAATCGTCTTTGTGATGGTCATTCTATAGTCTACAGTGGCTGTTTATTTCTTGGTCAGGATGGGAAGGAGGAGAAAGCTAAGCATGGAAACAGTGACTATCTTTCCTTTGGGTAGACTCCTAACTTATCACTGTTTTTACATAGTGTCAATTTTATTGGGAGGATATTTAAGTGTGTGCATCTGTGATTTAAAAAGATAATGTAGGGACACCTGGGTGGCTCAGTCGGTAAGCGTCTGCCTTCCACTCAGGTCATGATCTCAAGGTCCTGGGAACAAGTCCTGCATAGGACTCCTTGCTCAGTGGGGAGCCTGCTTCTCCCTCTGCCTCTCTGCCCGCTTGTGCTAAATAAATAAATAAAATCTTTAAAAAAATTTAAAAAAATAAAAAGATTAATAGAATGTGAATTCCCAGGAAAAGAAGTTTGGATTTTGTATTAGTTTTCTAGGCCTAATATACAAAATACCCCAAATTGGATAGTTTAAACAATAAAATTTATTTGCTCATAATTCTGGAGGCTGTATATCCAAGGTCAAAGCAGTAGCAAGATTGGTCATTGTGGAGAGCTGTGATGGAGATTCTGTTCCAAGCCTGTCTTCTAGCTTCTGGTGGTTTGCTGGCATTTTTGGCATCCTTTGGCTTATAGATGAGTCACCAAGATCTCTGTGTTCATATTCATATAGTGTTTTCCCTGTGTGTTTATCTGTATCTAAATCTCTCCTTTGTGTAATATTGGGTTAAGAATCTCTCCTAACACCAGTATGACCTCATCTTAACTAATTACATCTGCATCAAACCTATTTCTAAATAATTTCACATTCTGAGGTAGTGAAGGGGTTAAGACTTCACCATATGAATTTTTGGAGGACACAATTCAACCTATAACAGGTATGTAGGTAAAATGTTGAATACTTAAAAAAAAAAACAACCTAGTCCATGAGCCATGGGGATCCTTGAAAACCCATAGATGGTAAAGAATTCCAAATAAAATCACAATTATAAGCAAAATAAATACAGTTGCATAACCATACAATTAATTGGATGAGTGCTAGGATTAAGCTTTCCTATATAATGACTTTGAATTCTCAGATGTAAGAGAGCCCACTTTGTGGCTTTAACTTTAATCTATGTAGGATCTGTGCAAAAGAAGGTTTTGTTTTGTTTTGGTTTGGTTTTACAGAGTTCAGTTTCAATGATATAAATAAAGGAAAAAGTGGTGCAGATAATCAAAACAACAAATAGTCAAAAAATGAAAATGTCATTTTTAATAGAATGGCATAGATTTATATTCCAGTATATAGGTTGCTTAGCTTGATTTTGTGTTATAGGAATTTTCCATGGGCAGTATATGGAGGTGGAGAATGTATAGTTGTGCCTTTTACTCTCTATGTAACTTGGAACTTGCTATTTTACCTTTGAATTTATAATCTACAGATGGAGCATTCTCACTCATGTGTAAAGTGGGAAGAATAAATTCACTCATAATCTGGTGTGATAATCCATAGATTTTGCTCATGAAATATTAGTATTATTTTTTAGTTTTCTCCCCTCCAGATTTTACTCCCACTGTCCTCACTAAGAATATGATTGACCATGGCCCCAATACACTGGTTTTGGGGAAAGGGTGAAAATTATTTGTAAAGGTACATTTATTGAAGAAACTGTGCAAATGCATACATAACATTTGGTAAATAAAATTAATAATTTCTTATATTTATTTTCAACAGCATCCAGTATATAAATTTGTTGTAAAAATGAGGATAATATGGGGCGCCTGGGTAGTTCAGATCATGATCTCCAGGCCCTGGGATCTAGCTCCATGTCTGGCTCCCAGCTCAGCAGGGAATCTGCTTCTCCCTCCCCTGCCCCCCACCCCGGGGCTTGTACTCTCTCTGTCGCTCTCAAATAAATAAATAAATAAATAAATAAATAAATCTTTTTTAAAAAGTTTTAAAAAATGAGGATAATATACAAAGAAAATAAATCTTAAAAGTCAAACCTAGAATCTTTGCAACACACTTATTTACAGAAAGATCTGCTTGTGTTGGCCGAAGCTCACACCTTCATAAAACCTTAAAATTCTTAGTACTTAGATTTTTTTTGGATTTACATATTTATACTAACAAAATCATTTAAAAAGTATCTCATAATCAAACTAGGTGTGAGTAAAAAATACAAATGTTCCTTCTTCATAATGGCTTAATAAGACTAACGAGAATGTCTTTAATGCTTTCAAGAAAACTTAAAGCAAAACTTGTTAAGCCCTGCACCAAAAAGCATTAATACACAAAATTAATTGCATATCTGGTTACTAGCCCTGTTGAGATCATCTTTGGCTTCCAAGAATCTAATGATTATACTTAGCTCAAATGTATAATCTGTGGAAGAATGAGAGATATACATTTTTAGAAAAAAGGATATTTCCTTTGTAACGTGGGAGTGTGCATGTTTTGTTTAAAATAAGATTCTTTTTTTGCATTTTAAGTTTGTTAACTGAGTTTTAATACAATCAAAATTTCATTAAGGAGTCAGTATCTTTGTACAATAAACATGGGCACACTCTCATTGACTAGTTCTGCCTACAGTTTTGTTTTTGTGATTAAGCCCTGTGGAAGGGTCATTAGCAAATAACCTGCTTGCAATTACGATAATGGCTTCAACTGACTTCTGTGAATGAATTCTTATCTTAACTTCATGCTCATTTTTGAAATGTCTGGTAAAATCAGACAGCCATCTCCATATTTTAAAATTAAAAATTAAAAAAATAGTATTTGTTGATCACATATAACTAAGCAAACAAAAATAGTTGAGAAAACTAAAAATTAAACACAAACTTTTCAAGTAAGATATGTGACCTATTTATTGGACCTCAACTTAAATAATACATATTAGTTTTGCTTTTTATTGGGCACATTGAAATAATGTAAGATCCTTTATCATGTTGATTTATTCCCTTATTCATCATTTGTTTTTCTTTGTTAAAATATGATTATTTTTAGTCTAAGGGCAAAATGGAAGCTACTTCATTAAGTTTTGTATGCAAATGAAGTTACAAGCACTACATCCAGGGGCATGAGAACATTTATTTTCACTTGGTATTCAGATTTATTTAGCTACTAAATAACAAGTGTGGATCCACAACCTCATACCTACAGTTCTGAAATTTTAAAGCCGGGAAAACAGAGGGTTTTTTTGTTTTTGTTTTTTTGTTTTTTCATAAACTCCTTTAATAGCAAAACCTGACCTCATATGAATCAATCTGGTTATAAATCGGAGGTCATTCCCACTCAGTATGAGTTGTTAGATGTTTTACCACAGAAATGTTAACGTTCTGATTATTGGCCTCTTAGAGAGGTTTAAGGTGATGTACTGTATTACCTTTCCAAACTTTAAAATTCTGAATTCCTAAGCAAATCTGGCCCACAAGGTTTCCAGTTAGGAATTGTGGACCTGTGTTTTCTCTCTTCTTTTCTAGAGAAACTTATATAACTTTATAAATATCACAGAGGTATTCAGCACCACGTGATTTTCTTGGTCTGTTTTTGTTTTTCTTCTTAGGTATGAAGCTGACATCATCATTCATCCATTTTGGAAGACTGATACTATTTTTCTTGTAAGAGGATTTATAGAGGGGCGTCTGGGTGGCTCAGTCCTTAAGCGTCTGCCTTCGACTCAGGTCATGATCCCATGGTCCTGGGATCCAGTCCTGCATCGGGCTCCCTGCTTGGCGGGAAGCCTGCTTCTCCCTCTCCCACTCATCTCTTCCACTGCTTGTGTTCCTTCTCTTGCTATGTCTCTCTCTGTCAATTAAATAAAATCTTTAAAAAAAAAAAGAGGATTTATAGAAAGGTAATTAACTCAGAAGGGATTCTCCATCCACCCACATGCTCACCTGGTTAAGTCAGAAGGTCGACCAATAATGTTGATAATAATTTCAGTAGGATTGCTCTTCATTTCTGTTGGTAATGGCTCTGGGTATTGTTATCATGTGGGTTGTTGGAATAATTCATTTGTGATAGACAAAATAATTCATTAAACACTAGTGTCTTTACAGCTTGAAAACATTCATAATTCATTCTGCCATGGGGATGCATAGGTACGGGAGGCTGGGATGCCACAGGGTCAGATGAGATTTTGGCTTTTAAGATTGAAAAGTTCTATGTTAGATGAAGCAGGTCTCCCGGGAGACAGTTTCATTATATCCCCAATGTTAGCAACATTCCTCTGATAGACAAAATTTTCATTCTCCTTGTTTCATTCCATTGGTCCCAACTATATCCCTTTGCACTACTCTAAATAATTCAATATTTTAGCTCTTAGTAAAGGGCTCCTTTCACTTCCATTTCCTGCTCCCACATTATCCAATAAAACCTTCGGCTTAAATTTGCTATTCTTTAATATCCTTTAATTTTATTCTCTGGACCTCAGTCTATGATTCACCTGCCTTTTACTACCCTGAGTTTCCCTAACAGTTATGGTCAGAGCTACTTAATGAGAATCATAATACATTTTTACACAATAGTAGAATCAAATGCAGCAATTCATATTTTTTTTGTTAAAGTTCTATGGTGTTACAGGTTTTGTTTTTTTTTCTGCCAAATGCCAGTTGCTTTCCAATTGCCACTAAGACAAATAAAACCTAATAAAAATGATGACTTTATAATAATTAAAAGCCAAAAAGTAGCTGGATTTTTTCCCATTTAACAGTTGCAAATATCAAACTGACTTTCTTTCTATAATTAGCTGAGAATTGACATTTTGTTATTTTCTTTGTTTTCCTTGCATGATTTTTATTTATTTATGTTTTATTTTTTTATTTTTTTAAGATTTTATTTATTTGCGAGAAAGAGAATGAGAGACAGAGAGCATGAGAGGGAGGAGGGTCAGAGGGAGAAGCAGACTCCCTGCTGAGCAGGGAGCCCGATGCGGGACTCGATCCTGGGACTCCAGGATCATGACCTGAGCCGAAGGCAGTCACTTAACCAACTGAGCCACCCAGGCACCCTCCTTGCATGATTTTTAAATGACTATTTTTAACAACTTACATAGTCTCAAGTATCTGATTTAGAAAATTTCAAACTCAATCTCCTTGTATTGTTATGTTTTTCTCTTTCTCCATTTTCATTTATTTTAATGGTATTAAGGGAAATTTATTAAAAATTAAAAATCTTCCTACATCCCCCTATTATTTTTTGTACCTTGTGCTTAGCAAAATGACTTTCAAGAGAGGAGAGTGAATGTTACATGAATTCTACTCCAAACCAAACTTGCACTACTGTAAGGAAAACATATATAAAACATTAGAAAGGATACCATGCCCTAAGGCAGGGGTGATTTTGTGGGGATGAAAAGGGACCATGAGATATAAAGAGGTAAGAGGAAGCTAGCGCAGACCTCTGAATACAAATCATGATGATGTCACTTTAATTTCTCTTACTCACGAACCGATTAAGAGTTGAGTCAGTTCTGGAATATGCTGTGGATTAAAGGTGACCACAAAATGCTTTCCACTTCTCCCCTCAAAACATGGAGACCACTTTTGATGCTCTTGAATTCGAGCTGGCTTTGTACCTTGCTTTTATTAATAGAACGTGGTGAAGCGGCGCCTGGTTGGCCCAGTTGGTTAAGCATCTGCTTTCGGCTCAGGTCATGATCCCAGGGTCCTGGGATCCAGTCCCACATCAGGCTCCTGGCTCAGTGGGGAGTCTGCTTCTCCTTCTCCCCCCTGCTCTTGCTCTCTCTCTCGCACTCTCTCTCTCTCTCAAATAAATAAACAAATCTTAAAAAAAAAAAAAAAATAGAACATGGTGAAGTGATGTTGTGTTAGTTCTGAGCCTAACCCTCAAAAAAGCCTATACAACTTCAGTTCTAATCTTCTCGAAACCCTGAAGCTACCATGTGAAGAATCCCAGGCTAGCCATCTTAAGGATAAGAGACTGCGCTGCAAAAGGGGCCCTACAAAGGGCCAGCAACACCAGCAACATCAACTTGGCCTACAGAATCCCAGGTGAGCTGCCAGATGCCAGAGTCCACATGAGTGACCCCAGGAAGATCAGCAGAATAGCCCAGCTGAGCTCAGACTCATGGGCAAATAAATGTATTGTTATTTTATTTGTGTATTTTTAAAGATTTTATTTATTTATTGGACAGATAGAGACAGCAAGAGAGGGAACAGAAGCCGGGGGAGTGGGAGAAGGATTCCCACCAAGCAGAGAGCCCGATGCGGGGCTCGATCCCAGGACCCCAGGACCATGACCTGAGCAGAAGGCAGATGCTTAATGACTGAGCCACCCAGGTGCCCCATGTATTGTTATTTAGTGGTTGGTTTGTTAGTGAAGCAAAAGTTAACTGAGACAGAAAGAAATCAACATGTAGACAAGACAAGGGGCATTTGGTTTGTTGGAGGAAATGCTTGTAACTGTTTTCTATGATAACAGAGTGTTTGCAGTTTCTTTGGAAGTACACACTAGGCCTACTGTAATATTAAACGCATCACAATCAAGCCCTTGTGCCACAATTAAGCTCTTCTTTGTCCAGTCTGCAAGTGGTAGCTTGTGTCTAAAAGGTTTGACCTTTAATTTAAAATGATTGCACCTGGTACTTGGGGAAAAAACGATGCTGATGATACATATTTTGCATTTCTTTTAATTTAAATTTTATTTTCATCAAAATAATATATGTACAAAAACATTTTTCACTCCTCCTGCTACTGATTTCCACTTCTCAAAGCCAATCACTCTCAAGTCTTTTAGCTCTTTCCCAGTTATTTACTTTCACATTTTCAAATATGCTCACAAATAATATAGTTTGATTTTCAATTTTGGATATTGTTCTTCTAATTTCCTACCATGGGTGAAGAGAATTTAGCACTTACACATACATCATGACTTTAACCACACATACTTCCCCTCTCCTCTTTTTCCCAATATATTACTTTGTGTTTTATTAATATCCAGCATTAAATTATGATTATGCAATAAATATTCTTCAAAGTAAAACTGTGCAATGTGCACTTTTTTTCACTTGTGATCCTTTCATTTTCTCCCAAGTTAATAATTGCTTCCATTATTCATTTTCTTAGTCTTCAATGTCCCCATTGCTAATGGATTACCAGATTCGCCTTTGCATTTGTAAAACTTGTCACAAAATGATAAAACACATCTGGGAATCAACAAATTCAGTATTTTTTCCTTGCAGAAAAAACAAACAAACAAACAAAAAAACAACTTTGGCTTCTATTTCCCTGTTCAGTATGGATTTGTTTTTTCTCGAGGACTCATGGACAACAGATATCCTAGATTTTGAACTTACCTTAACGGCAATTCTGGGAATTCCTTTTCCTCTCCGCCATGTTGGACTCATTTTGCCTAGATCCCAGGTCTTTTTCTCTTTCTTGGATTAATGCCTTATTTTGTTGAGCCCGTTCTCCAGTAACTTCATCACAAAGGATGAATGTAAACAAATGACCTTGATGTAGAAATCCCAAAGTTCCAGACACCCTGAAATCTGTGTGGATGGTGACACCTAGAGATGAGCAGTACCAGGTTGGCGTAGCTCTATCAGCAGCTCCAACATTCAAGAAAACTGTTTGAGACACTGTCTGAGAGTATTTTAAATCTCTGCTCACGTTTGATTGTTGCTTTATACTGCGTTTGGTATCACAGAATACAGATCATTTTCCCTTAGAATTTTGAAAGCACTGCTTCAAAGTGATCCAACTTCTGGTGTTGATATTTTCTGAGCTGAAAACCTGATTTTTTTTTTCTGCAAACATTTTGAAACTTTTACCCCCAATTTTTTAAGATTTCTAGTACTGAGAACTGACAGAAGTCACCTTTTATTTTATTTTTACTGAGGTTACTGCAGGCCCTTTCTATTTGCATATCCATGTCCCTTTGAATATGGAATATTTTACTTATTTGTTTCTTTGATGTGTAATTTTTCCCCTCAACTTTCCAAACTCTTTTTCTAGTACTGTTCTTAATCACATTCTGGATTTATTCTCTAATTTGCATATCTCTGTCTTCAAATTTATAATTTTTTATGTCTCCTAAATCATTGTTTTACAGGTCTTTTTAAACTTATTTTCCCAGTGTCTATTGTACTTTTTAAAATTTCTGCTGTCCTATTTTTAATTCCTAAGAGCTTATTCTTGTTATATTAATATTCTTTTAAAAAATATTATGTTGTTCAGTTGGTGAGATATTTTTATTTTTCAGAATATTAATTATAGTATTTTTATATATTTTTCTGCTCCAGACATTGTCTCCATTTTTTTGAAGTTCCTTTACTTTGCAGTCTTGGTTTGTTTTGTTTCATCTTAGAAACTTCCCATAAGCACCTCATAATCCTTGGCCAGCTTTCATTTCTAAGATAGGGGTCTCAAAAAATTAAAAGATAAGTATGAACCTGGTATGTCAATTGGTAGGAAGATAAAAGTGCAAAAACATGACTTTTTTTATTGGAGGGTGCCCATATGTCTTTATCTATAGGTCTTTGACAAATCTTGATCCATTCAAGTTTTGGATGTTGATTGCAAATTTACCTCCATATTATAGAGGCTTAAATTTCAGCTTTGAATTGGTTTCTAACCATTTCCTTATCTATTCTCCAATTTGCACATTTTACTGGTATCTCCCAATGACCAAATTATCCTCTCTCATTCATTCTATTTACGCTTGTGGGCTTATGCTTTTAAAAGCACTGGGAGGTTCTGGGAGAGACTGGAGATTTACATATTCAATCTATACATTTTACCAAACATGTTTTGATACTTCTACTTTTGCTCAGATGAATATTTAAAAAAATACTGTCACCAGGCAATACATTCAAATGGTATAGAATTGAAAAGTTACAAATTAAAAATGTCTCATTTTCATTCCTGAATGAGATATTTTGTTCCACTTTCCTGAGGTACCTGTGGTTTTCAGTTTCTTGTATAATCTTCTGAGTATATAACACATATTCTACTGCCCTCGATTTTTTTAGCACTGATCACTAGAACTGAGGAGTCTATCAAATCATTACATGAAGAAGTGTCCCATTACATTATTCCAGCGTTGAAGCCTGCATTGAATGGATGTGCCATCATTTATATAAACATATATCTATCCATACATTGATGGGTATTTCAGATATTTCCAGTTTTTTTGATATAACAAATAATCCTTAAAATATATTGCTTTGGAAATAACATTTTACCCAGGAGCATTTATACCTATGGGGTAATATATTGGAGTAGAACTATATTTCAAAGGTGTGAATTTCCATGGATGTCATTCAAAGTTAGATTCCAGAAGCATTAAGTGAGACTAGTGATTCCAAAACCATTGTCAATATTGGGTTTACAATCTTTTCAATTTTTGCTCATTTGCTAGATGAAAATTCACATTTCATTGTAGCTTATATTTGCATTTGTCTTTTTTGGACAAACTCAGGAGACTGAGTAACTTTTGATATTTTTAAAATTCATTGCTTTTTCCCTTTTCTATGAACTGTCATTCACATTTTTTTTTTTGCCCATTTTTCTCTTTAATTTTAGACCTTTTTCTTCTTGATATCTGGGGACTTTTCATATATCAAAGCATTGTGATATGAGCTGCAAATTATTCACCAAATTCATTGTCTTTCAACATTGTTTGTGTAATATATATGCTTTGCAGAATTTTTTTTTTCATTTTGATGTAGTTAAATTTACCAGCCTTTTTATTACAGATTCTGGATTATGTTCTACTGTATATATAAAGGGCTTCCTCACTCAAAAGTATTAAATTTTTCTATATATTATTCTCATCCCTTATGCTGACTTTTATTTATTTATTTATTTTGGAAATAATTTTGGTGTGAGATATGAAATAGAAATTTAATTGTTATTGCCGATGCTTACCACTTTTCCCCAAACCATTTTGAATAATCCATCTTCTCTGCCACTGCCTTGAAATCTCATCACTATCACATACTGAATTCCCATATGTGTTTTCAAATATTTTTTGGACATCTTGCTTTGTTCCACTGTTCAGTTTGTTAATTTTTCAAAGGATGTCATTTTGTTTGTATTATTTCTGCTTTCGATTAACTGATAGTAAATATGAGTTAGTTCTCCTTTCAATATTCTTCTAGTTCGGAATTTTCCCATCTCTTCTTTCTTATTTACTCAAATATTTGGATAAAAGTTAGAGTAGTCTTGCTAATTTATAAAAAGAAATTTTATTAGTATCTTTGTTTGAATTGTTTATACAAGATTTAATGGGAAAATTTTATTATGTGAACCATCCTATACACACCATGGTTTATCTTAGCATTTGTTTAAGTTTTTCTTTGTGTTTTTTAATAGCATTATGCATTTTTCCTCATATACATACTACATATTTCTTAAGTTTATCACCAGCTATTTTATTATCTCTGATTCTGTTATAGGAGCATTTTATTTTTTTTCTCAGTGATTGTTGCTTATTCATCAAGTCTAACTTTTTCTATGTATTAACTTTGTTTCAATCCACCAACTAAATTACATTATCATATGTATTGTTTTGTCACAAATTATATATATTCTATTGTTATTCTCTGGCTGCTAATTTTCCCAACAGTTTTTTAACTTAATTCTTTGATCAAACTAAATTAATATTAAGAAAATTAGGATAATTAGAGGGCCTGACTTTAAGGACATTAAATTTCTTGATGGTGAGAAAGTTATCAAACAGTTAACATATAAACATACATACTTGACATAGATCCACTTCCTTTTATTATTTCACATAACCCTTTAATCTTTCAAATGTGTTGATGTGGGTTTTTTTTTTTCAGTTATTGATTCCAAAACACTCACTCCATGTTTCTTGAGAGAAGGATTTATATTTTCTGATTCTTTATCTTCACACTTACTCCTCAACATTTAATTCTGTGCAAAATTCAACCATTCATGTGACAGAGAGAATACTTTTTCAGTTAGATGTTGGATTAGGTGAAAATTATAATGATTGAGATTTGTTATTCTGTATAGTTTTTCTTTTTCTTTCCTGGTTCCTGTATTGGTCAGCACTTAGTTCTGTTTACCCCATCCTTAGAGAATCATGGGTAAAGGTTATCATTAGAGAGATGCTGAAAGTGAGCACATGTTGGGCCAGAGAGGAAATAATGAGAAATGAATTAGAAAATTTCATATTCTGAACATACTTGATCTTAGTTAATAAAGATAAAGATGTTCCCTATGGGGGCGCCTGGGTGGCTCAGTCGTTAAGCGTCTGCCTTTGGCTCAGGTCATGATCCCAGGGTCCTGGGATCGAGCCCCGCATCGGGCACCCTGCTCGGCGGGAAGCCTGCTTCTCCCTCTCCCTCTCCCCCTGCTTGTGTTCCCTCTCTCGCTGTGTCTCTCTCTGTCAAATAAATAAAAAATAAAATCTTTAAAAAAAAAAAAAAAGATGTTCCCTATGAAAATCACAATTATTCTTTATAAGGTACATAAGGGAGGGAATGCTTGTCTTTTGTCGTTGATGCATCTTCACCACCTAGAGTAAGTGTCTGGGACCCAACAGGAACTCAATAAATACTACTTGTGATTGAGTTACTTTTCTAATTATTGGATCGTGATCATGCTGCTCAATGGAGGTTGGAGATGCTTTTACAATTAATCATGTGCCATAGGGAGATCAGGGCCATGAGTCCAAGAGAAAGGAAAATTCAGAAGAAAACTGGGTAAATTAAGCATGTTCACCATCAGCCTTTTGGTTTATCTGTTATTCGAGAAACACCATCTTAATCAGGCATCTGAAGCAGGTAGTACCTACTCAGGACAGAGTCAGAAAGTAGAGTGAGATGGTAAGGAGAAAAACTATCAGAAGCAGGAAATAGTAATTTCCCGGTCAAGTGTTCTTATAAGTACTGTTCCAGGCATCATACTGGGCCAGTGTATGTATAGAACATCCCCACATAGTACCTTAGTCTCTGAGAAAAATGATAATTATTAATGATAATATAAAAGTAATTATTACTTAAAAATAAATAAATAAATAAAATAAAAAAGTAAAAGTAATTATTATTGTTATAATCACCATTGTTGAGTATTTAACATATGACAGTGCCCTAATCACTTTACATAACCTTTACAAAACCCTTTGTGAATTATTATTCTCATTTTAATAGAAGAGAAATCTGAGACAAAGAGTATGTAACTTGCTTGAGGTCACAGAGTGAGTAAATGGCAGAGCCATGACCCAAGCCCAGGCTTTCTGATCTTAACACTCATGCTCTTCATCACTAAGGAATTCTGCACCACCAAAATAAATCTCTGGTGAACAAACTGATGGTTTCCAGAGGGGAGGGGGTGGGGCGATGGGTGAACTAGATGATGGGGATTAAGGAGTGCACTTGTCGTGATGAGCACGGGGTGATGATGTATGAAATTGTTGAATCACTATATTGTGCACCTGAAACTACTGTAACACTGGATGTTAACTAACTGGAATTAAAATAAAAACTTAAAAAATAAATTTCTGATAATTTATCTTTTTTTTTCCTCAAGTTTTCTCAACTCAGAATCGTTTGACTCCACCTTTAATTACAAAATTTTCCCACAGGTTGAAGTTTAAGCTTTTCCTGTTTCTCAAGATCTTATCCTTATTTTTTTTTTTTTTTTTGGTATTTTATTGTATTTTTTTATTTTTTTATTTAAATTCAATTAGCCAACATATAGTCCATCATTAGTTTCAGGTGTAGAGTTCAGTAGTTCATCAGTTGGCTATAACACCCAGTGCTCATCACATAACATATCCTCCTTAATGCCCATCACCCAGTTACCCCATCCCTCCACCGACCTCCCCTTCTGCAACCCTCAGTTTGTTTCCCAGAGTCAAGCTCTATCCTTCTTACAAAAGAACCCCTTGGAGTTTTGGATCAATGGGCAGATGCTTTCAAAAAGTGTTAGAACTATTGGAATTGATCAGTCATCCCCAGAAGTTTTAACTCTGGGGGGCAAATGCATCTCAAATCAAACAATTTAGGTCTGTATAAATAATGGAATGGTGGGCATATCATGATGTGGGAAAAGGCACCAGAACTGCATAGTGATTTCTGAGGAGTTATTCAAGCTGAGAAATAGAGCAGAAGCTTTTAAATGCTCTGTGCTCTAGTCAGGATCCCTGTATTGCCTTCATTATTTATGAATTACTGGATTCTTAATATTTTTATACTTTTATAAACAATCACCCTCCTAAGTACCTTTGAATTATTTTATTATCTCTGTGTGTGTGTGTGTGTATATATATATATATATATACACATATATATATATTGCTCAAATTTCCTTCTGTTTCCTTTTAAAGAAACTTAAAAATATTTCAGATTATGCCCTTTATCCCCAAAACATCTACTTAATACTAAGAATCCTGGGTTTTCATGATGAAAGCAAAGTAGCTGTTCAGTGTTTTTATGCATGCAAGTGACCTTTTTGATAGGCCCTGAACTGTGGTACTGCTTTCTCTTTAAGGGAAGGAAAGTACTACAGCCATTGCAACTTTCTAAAATCACTGATGCCTAGAAAGTGTTAATCTGTAATTAGTCAAGTAAGCACTACTTCTGGAACATCGAACACTCCTGTTTGGTAGTTTGACAATCTGTCTGTTGAAAAGGGAAGACAGTCTTTTGAGAAAACTATTTGTAATCACTGGTAACTGATTATCTACATTTGCCAGTGCCTGGAAAAAGAGAAATCATTGTGAATGACTCAGATTGCATATAAGTATGTTGATAAATATGCTTGACAATGTTGAAATATATTATTTCCCTGTACTTGAAAGAAAATTATCTGCCAACCCAAGAAAGAGGATAAATGACATATACAACACACACTAGTTCTTTATCTTTCTTTATTCCCAAAGTTAACGTTTCTACTTCTCTGCAAGACAACCTCCCCGTGCATGTTCACAGCAGCCTCAGTCTCCCTGACAATCCCAAATGGCTCTAAAAATTGCTGTGAAAAAGAGATTTGCCCATTTCCCCAGCACCAAAATGACTCCAAAGGCAAGCACAGGTGGGAACAGTTGAGCCTCTGGATTCTCTGAGCAGTTTCCCATTTCTGATAAGTTATTCTCTTTACACATGCATGAGATTCTCTAACAGATAACAATCCGTGCAGGGAGGAAAGGAAGAAAAGGACAATTTGGATCTATAGTGATACTCTTCTAGCAGTGTTCGATGCACCCAGAGCTTGGAAAAGGGCTAACACTGCATTAATTTGTGGGAAAAGGGAATTATTGTCTTTCTATTTCAAGTTGTTCACATCTTTTGATAATATAGTGGGCAGTATGTACTCAGAGTATTTATCACTGCACTTAACCCGCTCTGAAAGAAAACTCTAATACCCTTAGGGAGAGTTTCCATTACAAATTTATCCAATATTCATCTTGTCGTAAGTGCAAGCTCTAAAGATAAAGCCCTATTTAAATAATCAATTTTTCTAATCACCCCACCCAGCAATGACTGGAAATGACTCCAAAGAGAAGAGAAGTAAGATAATCAACTTTGAAAGAAAGTCCATTTTATCTTAAATTTGAAAATATATTTTTTTCTCACTCTCATTATTTCTGTTTGCCAGTACACATTGTAAGCAAACATATGCATCAGCAAACACCACTCATTGAATTGTGGATCAAATCAAATCCCTCTATGTGGGACTGGTATTTGTATAGCAAAAAAAAAAAAAAAAAGGGAAAGACAATAAATTAAAGAGCATTGAATTATAAAAGGCAATTTATAGTGTAGGTTAATATCCGTGATTATTTTATTAATCAAGCCAATTTTGCCTTGAAAGGAGAAGAGTTCTGAGCATGTTCTCATTGTTGGATGCAGGTCAAAGAGTGAAAATTGACTCATGGCGTTAGAAAGTTGAAAATGAAAAAGAGTTTGGGAAATGAACTGGTTATCCTGACATTGCAAAAAGCCCAACAAGTCTGCATTCACAGTGCAATAAACAATGTTGGGGGCCTGGAAGAGCTCCATTTTTTGACGAAACGTGAATTACCTTAGTTTGTGATTCTTTACTGATCAAGAAACTTGGCAGTAATGGCATTCTGCTTCAATAATCAGAGGAATAATTTATGGTTATAATAATTCCAATCTTTTCGTGACACGTTGCCCTCTATTCTTTGAATTGATACTTACACAAACCATGTGGTATTGGCAAGAGAAAATAAAGACGTACTGATGGTCTTTTAGTGCTTCATAAAAAGTCTGTTTTTCCTTAGTTACATGGATATATGTGACGTTTGCATTGAACTAGTGTCACTCCAGAGCGTATTAGGATCATATGCAGCAAATACTGGTAAATCTGAATCTGTGTTCCCTTGGATTCTATTTCAACATATCATATGGGCACAGCTTGTACTTTCTGAAATGCTAGGCCAATGTGTAGTCTGGGTTTTCAGATTAGTATGATGGGCCCTAAACAAAACTCCACTCCCTTCAAAATCCTGGTCACCTCTCAAATAAAGCTAATATCTTCTCACTGGGCTTCTAGTCACTCATGGGGCTTCTCTCAACTTAAAGTCATCAACTTCCTTTTCTAATTTTATTGTGGGAAGAAAGATACTCCCTGAAGCATATGAGAAGTCTAATTATATTTTGGTAGCTTAGTTTCTCATAAAAGAGGCAACTTTTTTCATAAATGCATTCTGACCTGATCATTACAACCCTTTTATCAAGTGATTTTCAGTATAATTGTATATGTATTTTTTTTTATTCACCAGTGAGGTGTATGAGTATTTCTTTATTTACCTAGGTTTTGTTTGGTAACGTTTGTACAATGAGACCAAAATGTAACCAACCGTTATTGTCTAATCCTGGCTAACCAAATAAATTAGTGTTTGGCATTGTTAATTCCACAGAGGAAGGGTGGGGAGGGGAGTTTCCTTTTTTTCTGTTGTAACTTTTCTTATCTCAGTTTTCGATGATTACCTGTGAAGTTATTTACACTCTTTAAAGAAGGATGGACATGTATTCTGAGGGTGTTATGTCATAGGTTTATCCAGGTAAAATATTTCAGACCCTCAACTTTTAAGTTGCATTGAATTTCTGTTTAGGGTAATAAAGGTCCCTCTGGAAGGATGGTAGCTACAGCTGGACCTTGGAGAGGGAGATGGGCAGACACCTGCCGAGTGCTAGGTCTTTATTTGGCTTGAATATGACAGGAAAGAAAGAGTGTCATCAAGAGCCATGTAAAGAAAATCGTGTTGTGTCAGTTGAATGGCCCTATCTAGGGTCAGTCTATGAATTGAACACCATAACAGTCCTTTAATCTCATTCTATACACTTCAGCATGACGATGGAGACAAGAGAACGTGGGACTATGGGGCCTGTGCATTTCATGTACAATTTTCTCTCATTCTTGGGTTCTCCAAAGAAATAGCATCAGTTGGATATATACAATTGGCTCATGTGGTTATAGAAGCTGAGAAGTCTCAAGATGTGCAGTTAGCAAGCTGGAGACCCAGAAGAGGTGACAGTGTAGTTCCAGTCTGTGCCTGAAGGCAGATCAGTGTCCCAGCTGGAAGACAGTCAGGCAGAGACCTGATTCTCCCCTACTCTGCCTTTTGTTCTATTCAGGTTTTCAGTGGTGTCTTAGTCTAATTGGGCTCCTATAATAAACTACTGTAGACTGAGTAGCTTATAAGCAACAGAAATTTATTTCTCAGAGTTCTGGACATTGTGAAATACAAGATCAAATCTCCTGTAGATTTGGTGTTTGATGACAGCCTTATTCATGGTTCATAAATGGCTGCTTTTGATTGTGTCCTTAAATGGCAGAAGGACAAGGGAGCCCACAGAGATGGTTATAAAGGCTCTCATCCCAAGGGCCCACCTCAAAATATCAAATAGATCTCAACATATTAATTGGACCAAGGGGAGGACAAATATTCGGTCTATAGCAAATGGATAGATGATGCCCGCCTACACTGGGGAGTGCAATCTGCTTTACTCAGTTTATTGATTGAAATATTAATTTCATTCATAAATACACTCACAGACATACCCAATGTGATGTTTAACCAAATATCTGGACAATCTGTGGCTCAGTCAAGTTGACACACAACATTAGCTCTCACAGGGGGAGTAACTATGGTCAGGGTTAAGGTCTTTTAAAATGGTTTGTTTAAATTAGCTTCTTCAAGGTCACTTCTCTATTGAAGATCCATTTACATTGCTATGGAAAGCGATTTGTCTCAGATGAATTCAATTCACCACACATTTGCTCTGCCCCTGCACTTACAGGATACAGTGCTAAACTGTATGAGAAAAGGAAGGGGCACAAGCTTTAAGAGTTTATAATATGGCATCGAAAGGCGGATGTCACCTAATTGCAGTGAGAGGCAAAATATAATGTGAGATTAAGATAGGTGCAAACTCTTTCCAAAGGAAGACAAAAGAAAGAAGAAATTATGTCTACCAAATCAAAGAATATATTAAGGTAAGGTCTGAATTGCCTGGATTTGGAGGATAAAAACCAGAGCTTAAAAATGGTTATTTTATATTATAATAACTAATCCACTTTGAAATAAATTTGTGCTGAAGCCCAGAAAATTCCGTGGATATGTAAAAGGGAACTGTGGCCAAGGGCGGACAAGGATCACTAATCCTATCATGGAATTCACAGGAAGACATTTTGGGGAACTATTTTTACAGAATTCTGAAGGAATTTCCTAGTGATCCGTAGTTAAGGTAGTTCTCATCCTCCCACTCAGCTCCAACCATAAGATGTGGCCATTTAGAAAGTGGGGTGCTCACTGAATGCCATTGACCAAGGAAAGAATGTAAGTCCAAGAAGAGCCTTGTAATGTAAATATCAACTGTTTCTCTATAGAAAGTGTTCTCTGGGGGCACCAGGGTGGCTCAGTCAGTCATACTCTTGGTTTTGGCTCAGGTCATAATTTCATGGGTTGTGAGATCAAGCCCTGTGTGGGGGTCCGTGCTCAGTGGAGAGTCTGCTTGAGGATTCTCTCCCTCTGCCCCTCCCCGCATTCGCTCTCTCTAAATAAATAAATAAATATTTTAAAGAAAGTGTTCTTTGTACTGTGCAGAATTAATGTTATTTTCTGAAGTGTTAAACCTGGAATAATGGTACAATGACCCTCTTGTTTACAACATAGATCTGCGATAGGTAGTAAAATATTTATTCAGAAAACAATTTTTAAACTAGCTTTCATATTAAGTGGAAAATTATTGCACATTCTTCCTATTTTGTAGATTGTGATACCATAATACTGCCTCAATCAATACTTTTGTAGTAATTAATATTTAATTTTTATTGATTCTGCCTCATAATTTTGATCCTTTATGATTAATGGTTATAGTAAATATGTACAGGATGGCAGAAGGGGATATAAAATGTCAGTTTTAGCAGGGTAATAAAGAAAGATAAGGAATAAATAAGATATAGATGTTCTTCACCATAAATAAAGTCTAAAAGGGGAAGCAAAAATTTTCTACTAAAATACTTAATGATGTATATCATTTATTTAGTAGCTATTATATACTAGGTTTTGTGCTAGGCACTTCAACATCAGAACTACAATATTATTTACCACCTTTTATAGGGAAGAATATGGGGTTGGGAGAAAAATTGTTGCCTTTTCCTGTTTATACAGGCAGTCAGTGATGGAGCTGAGATTCACATGCAAGTTTAATCACTTCACTTGTTCCAAAACTCATATTCTTTTCAATATATATTGGTCCCATACAGGAAAGCCAACACCAGTCTTACTTATTTTATCATTGAGATATTTCTGGCCTTCATTCACACCAATGGCATGTTTTCTTTGTCTTTACTTTGGCCTGAACCGATCCTTTCCTATTACCCTAACAGTCTCTGAATTGATTTTTTTCTTTTATTTTCCATCTGTGCCAGTTATCAATTTATCAGCTTTCACTTCAAATTCACCCTCATTTTCCCATCTTTGTGACTTGATAGCTAGACTCTACAAACATTTCTCCTTTGCCAACAGGCACAATGTTAGGTTTTTTCAGTAGAAGTCACCAGAGGGATATACCACATAGTCACAGCAGAAGGAAGGGCTTGTCTTAGTCATGCGTGTGCTTTTCTTTCTTTCTCTTTCTCTCTTTCTCTCCTTCCTTCCTTCCTTCCTGCCTTCCTTCCTTTTTTCTTCCCCCTTCCTTCTCTCCCTTCCTTCCCTTCCTCCCTTCCCTCCCTTCCCTCCTTCCTTCCCTTCCTTCCTTCTTTTCCTCCCTTCCTTCCTTCTTTCCCTTCCTTCCCTTCCTTTCCTCTTTCTTTCTTTCTTTTTCTTCAATTTTTTTTATAAATCCCATCAACTAGAACAATGTTTGACACATAATGAACACTCAAAATAAGTGGATGTACATGATAGAAGGATTAGAGGTGGTTCAATGGCCTGAAGAGCAGAAATACATGCCTGGGAGCCATGGAAAATAAAGTTTTCCTTAATATAAATATAAATGTTATTATAATAAAGATATCTCAACAAGAAATGGGATATTTGTGCATGTAGGTAATTTCTTATAGAAAAGTATTGCTCAATAAGACAAAACAATTCTAGAAGACAGATCAGAGTATGTCAGAGTGCATGTTAGATGAATGATGTCACCAGGGTATTCAAACTCCAGATGAGGAGTGTAGTGGTGGTCACTATTCTGATCCTTTGAACACTTAGATTTTATCCATTTTTCATAGAAAAATAATGTTTTAAAAATATTTGCTGTCTTCTAAAATATCCAATTTTCACATGTACCCTGTCATTGCTATTGTGCTCTCTTTTTCCTTCTAATAATTTTCTTGAGGCTCTATCAATTATACAACAGTTAATGGATCTGTACTGAATCAGGATACAAGTTCTTACTTCTAATTTTCAATCTTAATCATCAGAAAAAGCATGGCTGCTTGATGGAGAATACTAGATTTTAATATGAACATTTTAATGTCAACATTTAGTTTTCCCTCAGGGCGCCTGGGTGGCTCAGTTGGCTTGGGTCATGATCCCAGGGTCCTGGGATCGAGCCCCAGGTCGGGCTCCCTGCTCAGCGGGGAGCCTGCTTCTCCCTCTCCCTCTGCCTGTTGCTCTGCCTGCCTGTGCTCTTTCTCTGTGTGTCAACTAAGTAAATAGAATCTTTAAAAAAACATTTAGTTTTCCCTCATTGTCTCATTTCCCTAACAAATATTACCCCTTCTCCATATTTAGTAGACAGTAAATCAGTGTTGTGGCTCATTGAATAGTCATATTGGAAGGGATATATTCTCTCTGAAGTTTCAGAAGTTGAGCTAAATACTCAATGTTATATATATGACCCCAAACAAAATGAGCCTTCAAATAAATGTGATATGAAACAAACTAGCAACAGTACAAACCAACTCTCCGGGGGAAAAAAAGAATGTAGTGGGTTAAAATCACTGATAGATAAAATGAGAACACCCTCTCCAGGTCATTTAGATTTTTCTCTCTTTTGCTCCAACATATGCATTCCTTTTCAACAGCATAGATCTATCTCTTTTGGTCAGAGAGATGATTTAGTTTCCAGAGCCTGGAGGAAATCTTGTTGGCTTTAAGAATTTGAAGAGTTCCATAAATTCCAAACAGGAATTTACACACCAGAACTGGCCAATGGTCCATCCAGTCAGGCATCCTGCTTCCTACTGGGTCTAATGATGGATATTTTAGGAGAAAGCCATAAACTCAACATGATGCACCTAATTGAGAGATACAGCATTGCCAAGGAAATCTCTTCTTATGTCTGGTAGCTGGTTAGTTTACTCCATGGTGCCTGAGGCCTGAAAACTATTTATCTCTATACTATTGTTACAGAGAAACTCTTATTTATTCCTAAGAACACATTGTTAAATTTCTCATAAGCATCTAATCCTTAATTGAATCTTATTAACCTCTTCTGATTAACAACTCACCGTAGAATGAACATGTAATCACATTCTGCATTTTAACTTCACTTAAATCCTTCCAGCCAAATGTATATAAAATAACTGTATCTCTCTACATTATGGGTTTCTTAATAATACTTCTAACATTATATATATATATATATATAAACCTGTGGAAGTCAACATAAAAAATACTCTGTAATTAGGTACAAAATGTATTATTGGGTTATTAAGATACAAGAAGAGAAAGTTCAAAGCATGACTTGTGAATGTTTCAAGTGCACTCTGTATTATTTGCTTAAACCTTTCAGGAACCCCATATTTCTTTAGTAGAAGAAAATTGCCACTGAGCTAGACTACATTAATATGAAATATGTTTAACAATGTCCTTGCTTGGAAACTACTAACAACGTGTTAACAGTTTTCCAGGACACGGTGTACAGTGTATTTTATTTTTTTGACAACAGGGCTGCAAACCACTTTATGCAACTCTGTACAGCGTTGTTAAGCCGTTGGTGGAGGGACTGTAAGTAAACAATCTATGTCATCAAAGGACTCAGCACATTGTCACCACCTATTAGAATTTGAGCAATGTGAGCAAGGTCAAAATCTTGCATTAGTACTTTGTGTTTCTGTGGGTTAACTGCTACTCAGGCTTGGAGAACTAGCATTTATAGTTGGTGGCAGACTCATTAAGGGGAATGAAACGTCAAAAGAATTCTCTTCTCATCATTTTTTATACTTGCATTTTTTCATAGCTTTGCTTGGATTAGTGGAGAGAAGTGCTCGAAGAAATACTAATCCCTTCATGATTCTGATTCTTTTTTTGCAAAGGCAGCTGAGCATATTTTGAGAAGCCATAAACTATTTCTAAGAAATAATAAATATTCAGTCATATGCTACAGGTTGATTCTCCAGAGGGTAACATGTCAACAATTCAATATTTTGTTTATTAATATGACCTACATGACTAAGCTAGGGTTAATTTAGACATTATAGAATGAACATCATAAGCACAGGTCTTCCAAGTGGATGCCCTGGATTTGAATACGTGGCCTAGGCTGTCATTGCTCTTTGGCATCAGGCAAGCTACCTTTCTTCTATTAGCTTACTTCTCATGGGTGCTATTTGAATTTTAGAAATCTAACAGCACTTTCTAAATCATTGTTCCTATTATTGCTACTGTTATTTTTTTTATATAATTTTCTAAATGACATCATTAACATGAATCAGTAAATTACATAGACATAACTTATTCTACAATTAAGCTAGTTAATTTTGAGAACCAGTATGAACTGTGAGTTGTTTAGAAATAAAAAAGAAAGAAAGAAAATCTTGATAATAACACTGTTTTGTATTTATCAAGTTTCTTTAGGGAAATGATCTGAACATTCTTCCGTACTGTTACAGGGAGCACTAGCCTCATAAAAAGCTTCCCACCATGTCCCTTCCCCTGTGCATGGACAGAACACTTTTACTTGAATGGCTTTGGAGCTTTAAGTTTCTGTGAATGTCATCATCAAGTTATTTCTAAGTGCATATCATCATCTTTATGCACAGAATATGTATGTATAGAACTAGTAGGTTTAAACAAGCTGAATAGAAATTTTTTTTTTATGCAAACTTTTAGTTGTTAAGCAAATCTGCCATACAGCCACTGCCCCATGTAACTGAGGGGAAACAGAAAAATACGCAAATGTGAAAACTGACAAAGAGTTAACAAAATTTTAAAGTGAACTCAGAATGTACCAGCATAATTAACGTAAGGGCCCTTGGATACATACTGCCATTTAGGTAAACAGAATCTCCAGGGTTGAATATAGAATCTGGCATAAAACTAATGCTTTATGATTATTTCCTTGAACACATACACACACACACACACACACACACACACACACACACCCCACATACGTATCACATCATTATACATACCACATAATTGTCTATCATGTTTTTAGAGGATAACTTCTTGACTGCTGTATTTACTAATCTTTTAAATATTAATTGTGAACTTAAAAAATTTATTCAATCATTGGAAATTTGAAAGTAAGGAAATTTAAAAAAAAATCACCCACAATTCAGGGAACTTAAAGACTTCAATGCTATTTACACTTCAGAGTATTTTCCCTCAGGGCTATTATTTTTTATATCAGACAATTTTTCTTGTAATGTCTGTGATATTTCATACATAACTTTCATGTCACTTTTCTATCATTATAGCATAAACACATTTATAATGAAATTTCTAAAACAGTATTATAATATTCTGTTTATTGAATGGACCTGGAAATGTGTGGTGTCTGAGGTTGTGCTTTAAAAAATAAAGTTGAGGGATGCCTGGGTAGCTATTTCGGTTAGGTATCTGCCTTTGGCTCAGGTCATGATCTCAGGACCCTGGGATCTGGCTCCTTGCTCAGCGGGGAGCCTGCTTCTCCCTCTCTCTCTCTCTCTGCCTGCCACTCCACCTGCTTGTGCTCTCTATCAAATAAATAAATAAAATCTTTAAAAATAAATAAATAAAAATTAAAAATAAGGTTGAAATGAACATCTTCTGGAAGAAAAGTTTCTCTCCATTGCATTTATTTTCATAAGATTGGGTCCCAGAAATGCAATTCCTGGTGAAAAGGTAAGAACAGTTTAAGTTTTTGATATATGAACTTTTAAAAGCTATTCTTTTGCTTGTACCATCATTTTTTAAACTTTGCAGCTCTGGCAGGGGTGAGCGTTTGTTGAATTTGGGTAACTCAGTTCACAATCATTTGAATGTTACATTATTTGAACCATTTCCATGTGTTGTATTTCTATTATTTTTCTTTTTTGGTAAATTACATGTCATTTTCTTATATCCTCAGTGTTTTTTTTTATTGCTATTTCTTAGTTTTTCTGCATTAAAGGTATTAACCTTCAGCTACCTGTGCTGCAAATACATTTTTCTGATTTTATTCTTTTATTATATTTATTTTTGGCATGTAGACAATTTTGATCATTATGGAATGAAATATGATCCTTTGAAATAAAAGCTATGATTTTTAAAATTATATTTTATGTGTTTATTAATCATTTTTCTCTAGAGTCTACAGTATAGAGATTTGGGAAAAAATTGCATATTTTCTTCCAGTTTCATATTTAATTAAGTCATATTCATTTCTTTAATCCATATGAAATTATGATAGATGATGACCCAAAGTGCTTTCTTTTTTCTTTTTTTTCCCCAAAGTGCTTTATTTTTTCTTGTTGTTACTCCTTTTGCTGTGGTCCTTTTTTCAGTGGTCATTTTTTTTAAGTTTATTTAATTAAGTAATCTTTACACCCAACATGGGGCTCCAACTCACAATCCGAGATCAAGAGTCCCACACTCTTCCAACTAAGCCAGCTAGGCGCCCCCACAGTGGTCATATTTTAAACTTGGATATCAACCCTTGTTTATTGTTTTTACTTTGAATATATTTTCTTGGATTTTTCCCCTTCAATTTGGGAGATCTTTTTTGAAAACTGGACACTGTTTATAAAATGTCCTCTATGATTTCTTCCAAATCTTCTAAGTTCAGAAATGTCATCAATATATCATGCTTAGGAAATATCTTGCTATATTTAACTTTTAAAAAATATAAGGATTGATATTTTATTTTATCAAACACGTCTTCAATATTTACTGAGTAATTTTTATTTAATTTATTTAAACTAAAAACAAGAAACAGTTTACCCATTTCTCCCACCCACCACCCCCACCTCTGGCAACTGTCAATCTGTTCTGTATATCTATGAACTTAGTATGTGGGGTTTGATCTCATGACCCTGAGATCATGACTTGAGCCAAAACCAAGAGTTGGATGTTTAACCAACTGAGCGACCCATGCACCTCTTGTTTATCTTTTTAAAGAAACAACTCTTACTTTCATTTATCTTTTCTTTTGCCTTTCTGTTCTCTTTATTTATGCTCTTTGTTTCCTTCAGTATACTAAATTTGGGCCCAATAATCATTTTAGCAATGGCTTTAAGCACAGTACCTCCTTATACTCATGTTTCTACATTCTCCAATCTTGTTTTAAGGGGAAAAAAAAAGTTGCAAAAGAAAATAATTTGCAAATAATCTTTTCTGAAATCGTGTATTTACCAGAAGGAGAAAATGTATGCCAACTGAAATTCAATTAATTAAAATAATTTGTCTTGTTTTTATTTCCTTTTTCCTAATTTTATTCTCTTCTATATGCTTTTGTTCTTTCTATATTTTGCACAAGAAACACATTTTGTAATTTCAATCTGAAGTTGCCCAACATTTTTTATAGAGATGAAATCTTGTTATAGATAACATCAGGATTTATCTTAAAATAATAGTGACAATAATGCTAAAGTTGACTGAAACTAATATTATTTAATACTGAACAGTTTGTGATTGCACTTTGTATATATTACCTCTGGAATGTCAGTTCAAAGTAGGAGGAGATTTGAGGGTCCTCTTCACTGCTCCCATCCTAGTATCTAGAATAGTGCCCCTTAGGCACCCAGTAAATATTTACTGAATATTGTTGAATAAGTTCTCCAAACAATGCAGCAATAAAGATATTATTAGTTTTCCCCCTATTTTACTGCTTGGGAACAGAAGTTCAGACAGATTTCATGTTTTTCCAATGGTACAGGAGATACTGATATTTGGATCTGTTGAACAATGCTCCTGGAAAATTACCTTCATTCCATCCAGTCTTGTAAATGCACAGGAATTTGTAGGAGTATTTTGCCCAATTACTTAAACCTAGTGCACAAGTAAGCATATAGCAGATTCTCTAGATTAATTAGGACTAGGGGGATAGGAGGCTATATAACAGGAGCCAAAAATCAAACCCAGGGCTAATTAATTATAGCCATATGTTTCCGTTTAATCTACAATGCCTAACATGGAAAAAATAAGATGGCATTGAGATATAAATTCTGTATGTTATCCAATGTACAATATGCCTGTGTGTGGGTATGTACATGTGTGCTTGTGTGTGTATATAAAAGAAAGAAAGCATATTTTTGGAGTGAATTAGAATATATTTTAAAATTAATTTCTCACAGATTATTCAATTTGTGAGAATGAGATTCATCTATCCAGTTCAAATTTACATTTTCATAATATAATTATTAGTCTGTCATGTAAACTTGGTTTCTTGCATATCTTTGCACATACATCACAATGCATATATCTTTATTTGTTTTTATCACAATATAATTCATTAATTTGAGGGCTAAGAGTTTTTCCCTTCACCCCATATAGTGAGCATTCCAAAGAATGAAGAAGCATGTCTTGTTTTAAATATGACATTGTCAGGTCTTAATAAATGTTTGCTGAATTAAAGTGTTAAAATGTAACAACAGGGTTTGTTATAAAATAATAGCTGACATTTATGAAAAACATACTGTATGCCAGGCACTGTGTAGGTGTTTCATAGCTACAATGCCATCTAATCCCCATAATAATCCTACCAAATAGATACTATTATTATCATTCTTATATCCCCAATGATGAAATTAGGGTAAGATAATATGCCCAAGATTACACAGCTAGTAAGAAGGAAAACAGAATTAAAATAAGACCCATTTTCATCAGAGTTTCTTGTGAGAAATAAAGCCCACCTCTTATCCCCACGTAGAGTACCGCCTCCTAATAAATGTGAGAGCAATGATCCATGCTGTGTTGCTCACTAGTGAGATATCCAAAATAAAGTCAGGTCTTATGATAGCCAATCTACTGATATTTATTCTACTTCACTAAACTCTGAATTACCATGCATAAAGCCACATCTTTCTTGTTGAAAGCCGTATCTTAGAACTTGGTATATGGCATCTTATATATGTCATGCTACACAAACCTTTGTTTTTCGAATTAATGGTTAAAAACAAGATCCAGTTCCTTAGATGCCTGTAATAATTTGATTCTGGGGGTGCCTGGGTGACTCATTCTGTTAAGCTTCCAACTCTTGATTTCAGCTCAGGTTGTGATCTCAAGGTCCTGAAATCAAGCCCCACGTCAGGCTCCATGCTCAGTGGGGAGTCTGCTTGAGATTATCTCTCTCTCTCTCTCTGTCTGCCCCTTCCCCTCATGTGCAATCTCTCTCTCTAAACTTGACAACAACAATAAAACTATAACTACATTTGATTCTAATGTGGCAAGGTAGCTATTTCAGATACACAATTGCAGTATTAAGGCCTCTGTTTCCAAAGAAGCACATTCCTTATTGCTCTGTAAGCTGATATTCATCAAGAAATTAGATTTATTATTTTGGATATCAAGTCCTGAGCTAGTTTTATAACGACATTAATTCTCATGTATATCAAGAGTGATCCCTGAGGACTTTGTAAAATCCGAATGTAGATACTACATGATTCATTCCTTAGGTAGGCATCTCTGGGGTGTGTCATGATGGCTAGTGTTCAGTCACAGGTTGGTGAGATATTTGGAAATGTCAGTGTTAGCAAAGAAAATGAAATCTGCAATTGAAAACTTGCCCAGAGGTTTCAGTGAGGCTAACTCTTCTGAAGTCTGCAAAAGGCAGCTTGCCAAGTCCCAGCACTGTCTAAGCAATCAGATAAACACACGTGTTTGCATGTGACAGTGACCACTGACAGACGACCTATGGGAGCCTGCCAGAAAATATGTCTTGATTAGCACTCGACTGGTTGCTCTCCTCTGCTTTGTGCACTGGGCTGATTTCTGTTCAGTAAGGCAAACATACTTTCTTGTAATACTGGTGTGAAGTCACAGTTTGAGCCTATTTATTCCACATTCTCATCAGTTTTTCTAATGTGCAATAGCTTTTGAAGGCCTCATTTAGAGCCCTAAGTTAAACAATGAGTATAATAAACCTGTGAATCACATGACTAAAGGCCAAATGAACCTCATTGCCATGTGAGAAATATTTATCAGGATTCTAATGCTAGGAGTTTCCTTTTGCTTTTTCTTTCTTTTTATTCTTATCATTGAAATGGTTAAAAATGTGTTTATTTCTAAGCCTATCTTTATTCCCTGATCATGATGGCTATCAGGAGGGACAGTGTAACCATGAGAACAGAATGGAACAAAGAGTCTCTAAGCATGACTTGTAGCCAGTGCTTTGAAATTACTCAGCTAGGTGCTCTCTACTCGGTGTATGGGTTTAATCTTCAGAATTAAATTAAATTAAATTAAATCTCTAGAGGTCTGTTTTCTCCTCTATAATCCAATAATATTCTGTCCTTTGAAACAACATTCAGAATTAAAAAAAAAAAAATCACTCCGTATACTCAATATAATAGCTTTACGAAAGGGAAATCTATAATTCCTAGTATCCTAATTTTTTTGGTATTATGTGGATTAGTTCTTGGGTTTAAGTACTTTTATGTGTTTGAAATACTTGCTATAAAATAGATGTCCTTCAAATAAACATCTTTCAAACATTAGATATTTTATCTACTTCCTTCTTTCTTCTCCTTTCCCCATGTAATTACAGCACAGTGATGTAAAAGAGTGAAAAGTATTAAAGTTTGTTAACCTGAATTGCACAGTTAGGAACAATTCTTCTGAAACATCTGCATCTGACTCTGATAATTAGAATCATAGTCATGAATCCATATATCCAACCACATGTTGAAGGAGCCAATACTCAAGGGCGCAAGATACTAGAATGGTGAGAGATGCACAGTGAGGAACCTGATACTCCCCAATGCTTTCTTCTAAAAGCCAAGGAAACAACAAGTAATGAGTTAAAAGTCTAAGCAAAGATTTTGATTAAGTCACAGTTACAGGGAGAAAAGAAATGTAGGGCCCACTGAGAAGAAGGAATCCTGGCAAACATCCTTGGATTTTATTTCAGATTCCTGAAAGATGACTTCCTAGAGTAAAGGCACCAGAAGTGGACCAGGCCTCACTTAGACTGGAATCATCTTATTATAGACTGAATTAAGGTGATCTTCCAGAAGATAATGATATCCTCTCTGGGGGAAAAACAAAGCAAAACAGAAAACAAAACACATCTAGAGACTCTACAATGTATCACACACTCAGTCCAGGTTATAAAACATTACAGGCATTCCTGAAGATAGGAAGAAATGATTCAAAACAAATAACCCAAGTTTCAGACAATAGAGGCAGACAGGCCTTCCATTTGCTGGAGTTAGTCACGAACTTTTAAATAACTGTAAAAAAAATGATCAAGAAAATAGAACACAATATGGATAGTTTTCCTAGACTACTGCAATCTACATAAAAAGCATGACATTAAACTAAAATCAGAACTATATTAACCAAAGTTTATTTAATGAGCTAAGTAACAAATTAGAAACAATGAAAGAACAATTAGTCAACTGGAACCTCTTTAAGTAAAAACATACCTGAATTGATAAAGAGGGGAAAAATTAAATAAATAAATACAGAAAAGAGTGTAGAGAATCATATGAAACAGTGAAAAGTTTTAGCTTCTATGAGGTTAAAGTAGGAAGAAAAAAGAAATAGAATAGGACAACAACAATATTTGAAAATTATTTGGAAATTTTTTTTCAAAGTCATTGGAAGACATCCAACCACAGATTCTCAAAGATTTATTAATGCAAAACAAAATGTTTACAGTAAAACCACACTGAGGTATATCATACCAAAATTGCTGAAAGCCAAAGATGAAGAGAAAATTTTAAAAACAAGACACACTGGCTTTAAAAGAGCAATAATAAAATTGATGTCTAGTCTTTCAATAGAAATAAAGTCAAATTAAGATCTTACTCTAATTACCACACCAGATTAAAACAAAACCAAAAAGTATGCTTCCTATAACATAGAGATTAGAATTTAAAGGAAGAAAAAGACATGCCCTACAAGCACCATCAAAAAGAAATCTGGAATAACTACATTAATACCAGAAGAAGTAACTCTGAGATATAATATATGTTACAAAAAATAGATTTCATAAAGATAAAATGGTCAGTCTGCTGAAATAACTCAACACTCAAAATATATAGGCATCTAATAACACAGCCTCAAAAAATGAAAGAAAAAGAAACAAACCAACAGAAATAAAGGGAAAATAGATATATTTACAATCAAATGGATGATCTTAAAACACCTCCCTTAAATACTGATAGATCAAGCAGACAAAGATTCTTCAAGGTATTTATAATAAAACAGGTTGACTTAATTGACATATATAGAACCCTGAATCCTCAAACTGCACAACACACATTTTTTTTTCAAGTGCACATGGAACATTTAAAAATTGAGGATATGCTGTGTTGTAAAGCGAATCCCAAGGAATCTTAAAAAAAAATTGCCCATTCAGCTTGACAAAATCCATTGGTCTTGGGTTTGAGTGTAAATCAAAATTGCCAGACACAATAGACTTTATCTGCCACCAAGTTTATTTAGATTTAAAAAAAAGATACAGGGGCGCCTGGGTGGCTCAGTCGTTAAGCGTCTGCCTTCGGCTCAAGTCATGGTCCCAGGGTCCTGGGATCAAGCCCCGCATTGGGCTCCCTGCTCGGCGGGAAGCCTGCTTCTCCCTTCCCCACTCCCCCTGCTTGTGTTCCCTCTCTCTCTGTGTCTCTCTCTGTCAAATAAATAAATAAAATCTTTAAAAAAAATAAAATAAAATAAAATAAATAAAAAAAAGATACAAGATATGCACTGCAGCATGAATGGCAAATGCACAGTAGGAGTATCAGACACAGTACCCGTCATATCTCCAATATGCTCTTGGGATGTGAACGGCAAAAGGACTGAGCTGTGTGTAGAAAATGAGATAAAAAGAAGAAGAAACCACTTCATCCCAGAGAAGCTAGCTTCTTTGGGGCTTCTTTAGCTTTTATAACATGCAGATTACATGTTTAAACCTGGCTCACTTTGTTACCATAACTGGGGTCTCCAGTACCATGTTGCATAGAACGTGACTATTCTGTTTTCAAATTTTTGAAAGGACAGTTTTCAATATTTACTATTTAATATAAAGCTACTTCAAAAGGACAGTTTTCAATATTTACTATTTAAAGCTCAAAAGGACAGTTTTCAATATTTACTATTTACTATAAAGTTACTTCATGTTTTGGGGTCCATAAATATTATTGTAAAGGTAGATATTTCTCACATCAACCATGGTTATTGTATTTTATCACAAATATATAGCATACAAATATTCATATTATCATCTCAATATTTTTAATGTACAAAATTTGATGTGTTGTTAAACAATTTTTGGATATGTGTCTCTCTCCCATTGTTCAGAGTAGCTCAAACTCATCAGTTACAGGTTACTCAATGAACAATCTCAACAATAAAGTACAGGTGCTCAGTCAAAGCATAGCATTCGTTATGGAACTAGTTTGCTCTAAATTTCTTGATTTATTATTGTAAAAGGATTCTGGCAAGCTTCACCCCTGGGTGTTTCTGAAGCTAGAGAAAAGAACACAAATCAACTGTTAACTAACCTTCCAAACAAGAAATCATTAACATAATTATAACTCACACAAGTATTTGGAAATTAAATCATACATTTCTTTTTTTTTTTTTTTTTAAGATTTTATTTATTTATTTGACAGAGGGAGAGATAGCGAGAGCAGGAACACAAGCAGGGGGAGTGGGAGAGGGAGAAGCAGGCTTCCTGCCGAGCAGGGAGCCTGATGTGGGACTCGATCCCAGGACCCTGGGATCATGACCTGAGCTGAAGGCAGACGCTTAATGACTGAGCCACCCAGGCGCCCAAATCATACATTTCTGAATAAACCAAGGAAGAACCAAAAGAGAACAAACAACAACAAAAGATCAACACTTGTAAGATTTAGGTAGAGTTATGTTTAGAAAGAAGGTAGGACAAGATTAACAAATTAAATCCAAAGAATATAGAAAAAAGAAAAAAAAAGATATATAGCAAATGTACAATAAAAATCATAAAACAAGCCAAAATTTATTTTTAGAAAATTATATTAAAATTGCTACAATGAGTGATGAGTAAAATGAGAATACACAAATTAACAATAATCAACATTTTAAAAACATACATCAAATTTTAGACATTACAAATATTGAGATGATAATATGAAAATTTGTATGCTATATGTTTGTGATAAAATACTATAACCATGGATGATGTAAGTAAGAAATATCTACCTTTACAATAATATTTATGGATCTAAAAACAGGAAGTAGCTTTATATTAAATAGTAAATATTGAAAACTTCCTTTTTTTTTTGTTTTTTTTTTGTTTTTTTTTTTTGTTTTTTAAAGATTTTATTTATTTATTTGACAGAGAGAGACACAGCGAGAGAGGGAATACAAGCAGGGGGAGTGGGAGAGGGAGAAGCAGGCTTCCCGCGGAGCAGGGAGCCCGATGCGGGGCTCGATCCCAGGACCCTGGGATCATGACCTGAGCCGAAGGCAGACGCTTAACGACTGAGCCACCCAGGCGCCCCGAAAACTTCCTTTTGAGGTTAGAAACAGAATAGTCACCTTCTATGCAACATGGTACTGGAGATCCTAGTTATGGTAACAAAGTGAGCTGAGTTTATTTTTTTTATTTTTTTAAAGATTTTATTTATTTATTTATTTGACAGAGAGAGAGACAGTGAGAGAGGGAACACAAGCAGGGGGAGTGGGAGAGGGAGAAGCAGGCTTCCCGCCGAGCAGAGAGCCCAATGCAGGGCTCGATCCCAGGACCCGGGGATCATGACCTGGGCCGAAGGCAGATGCTTAACGACTGAGCCACCCAGGTGTCCCCAAAATGAGCCAAGTTTAAATATGTAAAGAGTGAAGAAGAAGTAATAAAACTCTGATTATTTGTATATGTATTTTTCTACGTGCACATGGCTATGTATGTAGAAAAGTTATGATTACGAAAAATATTGTTAGAAGTAATTTGTGAACTGAGCAAGGCTGTTGAGTTCAAGATCATGATAAAAAACAAATTCTAGTTCTACAAACTAACAAAGACATATTAGAAAATGAGATAAAAGGGGCACCTACATGGCTCAGTTGGTTAATGTTTGATTCTTGATTTTGGCTCAGGTCATGATCTCAGGGTTGTGAGACTGAGGCCCTCTTCAGGCTCTGCACTGAGCATGGAGCCTGTTTAGATACTTTCTCTACATCTGCCCCTCCCCTGCTCTCTCTCTAGAAAGAAAGAAAGAAAGAAAGAAAGAAAGAAAGAAAGGAAGGAAGAAGGAAGAAAGAAAGAAAGAAAGAAAGAAAGAAAGAAAGAAAGAAAGAAAGAAAGAAAGAAAGAAAGAAAAGAAAGAAAAAGAAAGAAAATAGAATTGAAAGGCAATGTCATTTATAGCTGAATCAAAATCAAATACTCAATAAATCTACTAAAAATCATGTGGAATGTATACAGAGAACTGCAACAATTTTTGAGACTAATTAAACAGACTCAAATAAATGAAGAGATTTACTAGTCTTTTTTTTTTTTTTGAGATTTACTAGTCTTGATAGGAGGTTGCCATATTGTAAATATGTCAATTCCTAAATGATCTCTGCAATTCCAGTCAACATTGCAATAGTTTCTCTTGACAAGCTGATTCCAATAATTATACAGAAATCTGGAGAGCCAATGCAAGACAAAGTTAGAGAATTTACAGTACCAAGTATCAAGACTTATATAGTAACAGAAATCACAATGATATGGTATTGGCACAAGGATAGAAATAGACTCATGAATCCAAATACACAGTTTAGAGAAATGAGAAAACATACATGGTTACTCCATATGTGACAGAGATGTTGCTTCATTGCAATGAAAATAGAATGGTCTAATAAATGGTGCTGGGACAACTGAATCATCATCATCATCATCATCATCATCATCATCATGGTTCCTATTTTATACCTTTCACAAAGTGAACCAATATAGCTCTTTAACTTACATGAAAAATAGAACAATAATAATGGTGGGCGCCTGGGTGGCTCAGTTGGTTAAGTGACTGCCTTCGGCTCAGGTCGTGATTCCAGGGTCCTGGGATGGAGTTCTGCATCGGGCTCCCTGCTCGGCAGGAAGCCTGCTTCTCCCTCTCCCACTGCCCCCTGCTTGTGTTCCCTCTCGCTCTCTCTCTCCCTCTCTGTCAATTAAATAAATAAATAAATCTTAAACAAACAAACAAACAAACAGTAATAATGCAAAAACAATACCCAACTTCCAGAAGATAACATAAGAAATTGTATTCATAACTTTCAGTGGACAAATATTTCTTAGACTGAACATGAAAAGAATTGGCTATCAATGAAAAGATTGGAAATTCTGGCTAAAAATTTTAAAACTTCTTGTTTATCAAAGAACAATGTTGAAAAGATCAGAACACATGCCACAAAGTAGGAGAAAATATTTGTAATACATTGTCTGTCAAAGGATTCATTTATAAGGATAATCATTACAGTCATTAAGAAAAAAAATAAAATAATTCAGAGTTAAGGACTAAAAAGTCATTCCACAAATAAATATTTTCAAATATACAATAAATATTTGAATGTATTCAACTTTGTTATTTGGCAAATGCAAATTAAAAGCACAAGGAAATATCCCCACATATACCCAATTAAATAATAGAATAGCAAAACTAGCAAAATAAAATAAAATAAAATACTTAAAAACACCATGTATAGGGTGCCTGGGTAGCTCAGTCAGTTAAGCATCTGCCTTCAGCTCAGGTCATGATCCCAGGGTCCTGGGATTGAGTCCCTCATTGGGCTCCCTGCTCAGCGGGGAGTCTGCTTCTCCCACCCCAACTCATTCTCTCTCTTTCAAATATATAAATAAAAAACCTAAACAAAACCCACAAAAAACAAACAAACAAACAAACTAAAAACACCGTGTATTGGTGAAGATGCATTCCCCACAATAGGAACTCTCATAAAATGTTACTTGAAAATTCCAGTTGGTATAACCATTTTTTTAAATTTTATTTTATTGTTACGTTAATCACCATACGTTACATCATAGTTTTTAATGTAGTGTTCCATGATTCATTGTTTGCGTATAACACCCAGTGCTCCATTCAATATGTGCCCTCTTTAATACCCATCACCAGGCTAACCCATTCCCCCACCCCCCTTCCCTGTAGAACCCTCAGTTTATTTCTCAGAGTCCATAGTCTCTCATGGTTCATCTCCCCTTCCGATTCCCCCCCTTCATTTTTCAAAGCCTACTATCTTCTTCTTTTTTTTTTTTTAACATATAATGTATTATTTGTTTCAGAGGTACAGGTCTGTGATTCATCAGTCCTACACAATTCACAGCACTCACCATAGCACATACCCTCCCCAATGTTTTTTGCTCTAAATTTTAATATATATACATATCCTATGACCCAATAAGTACACTTCTATGTATGTGTTCAACATATGTGCATAAACATATCATTGATGGATCTGCACAGAGAAGCATTTTTTATAAATATTCCAATGGGTAAATAATGCAAATGTACATTACGAGTAGAACAGGAGATATAATTTGTGGTATACTTATTCTATATATTAATCATATTATCAAATTAAACTCAAATACTGCAATAATATGCACGAATCTCACAGACGCAGATTCGAGTAACAAAAAAAAAACATGAGGAATACATGCTCTGTGATTTCTATTATGTAAAAATAAAATGGGCAAAGCTAATAAATGGTTATAGAAGTCAGAATGATGTTTATCTTTCAGGAGATAACACTTGGGATGGGCCTAAGGCTGTCTTCTGGAAAACTGCTAATATTTTATTTCTCAATCTGGTAGTAGTTACACAGATGTGTTTACTTTTCAATAATTATCAACTATAGTATAATTTGTGCACCTTTCTCTATAAGTGCTATATTTCAAAAATAAAATAAAATGGTACATATTTATCCTGGAGCAAAAAGATCACGTTACGAAGCATAGCCAGTGTTGTTCTCTATAATCTTGAAGAGCAGTGGGATTGGGCATTTCTCATCCCTAGTAACAAATTACAAAATGGAAAATTATCTAGTTGTGTTTTGTTGGGAATTTGTGGATAACCAGCAGATTGGAATTGAGCCAATGTTCTGAAAAATTACAACCGTTCAGCTGTAGAGATTCAGCCTTAAGATTTAATGACCTAGCCAAAATTTTAAATAAGATATTTGTCCATTTTTGGACTAGATGTATAATCAGTTCAAGGAGACCGAGGCCATTTAGATGGAGAAAGAGGTAGAAGTAAACTGTAGGTAAAGGAACACATTGGCAGTAGGATTATGCTCTGTAATCAAACTGAAGTTATACCCATTTTATCTCCTGGGTGTTAAGTAAAGAAGAGGAGGTAAAAACTAGTAACTGTTTATAAATTTAAACCAGAAACTCTGCTTCATAATTGATGGCCCTCCCTATTCTTGAACTTAAATCTACTCAGAAAAATGGGAAACATATACAACCTCACTCTTACATGGTATTTTCAGATTATGTTATGTAATAGTCATATTTCACTTCTCCATTCATCAGTTATATGACATATTCATTTACTGAACCAGAAAATGAATAACAAAAAGTCTTAAACTAGCAGAAGAGATGTCAGCATTGAACTTAATTAATTTGCTCATAGGAAAGTACCTCTGGATCCAATTCATGTCCTATGATTCTTTATTATTTTCAGTTATCTGCTTTCCATAACATTATGACACCAGGACTGAATATTCTAATATTTTAGAATGCCAGTATTTTTGCTTACACAAGAACTTTATTTTAGACATTGATGAGTGGCCTCGGTCATTCTATTTGATGTGGAAGACTTTGGTTCTTTTGCCACTTTTGTCCCTCTTCCCTGTCCCTGAGAACACAACCCCTCTTTACAGGGTCATTCAGCCGCAAATTCCTCCCAACCTCCTCTCTCATTTTGCTCACTGCCATGGAAAGACTTTTGCTTGGATCTTGTAGTAGTACCTCTGAACTAGGTGGCTCTTTCCATAGAATAAAGATGACATTAGGGTCATCTCTCTCAGGTTGTGGGGAGGGAAATTAAAATGTTGGACAGAAGAGCTTCACAGAAGTAGTGGTTCTGAGTGATCCAGCCAGGGAAGATGAACACTGCAGCAGACCATTGGATGAGGGCCATTGATGCGGTTAATGCTGAGAGCAGGCAGAACTGTTGGGAACAAAAGTAGAACAAAATAGGGAAAGCCAGCAGTGGCTAATACTTTCTATTAAAATGATTGTGCTTATCATTTACTATATAATAAACTTGTGTTTTTATTGTAGTTTTGAAATGTTTACACATTTTTATATTGGAAATGTATTCTTTTTGTCTCACTGAATTTGTTTCATGAATAATTTGTTTTATGAATTATAAATATAAAACAATTTATATTTCATAAACATAACGATATAAAGATGTGAAAACTCTTGCTATAAATATAAAAATAAAGCATCAATATTTTGATGTGATACAAAATAGATACATATATGTATACATGCATATATATATATATATATATGTATACTTGGTATACATATATACTTGATAGGTCACATAGATAGATAGATGAATGCAGGTCACTACAAAATACAGAATATTTAAAGCAAAAAATTGGAAAGAGAAGGTATAGGCAGGTTTACCAGAGGCAGTGAAAAGCGACAGTGAATCTGACAGTGATAGAGGAGAGGGAAAATATATCAAAACAAAATATAAGAAATAAAATGAAGCCATCTGGTTAAGGGCAAATACAATCTCTTGAAGACATCTCCACCATAGCCTAGAAAAATTTTTAAAATTCATAGTGATGAGCCTGAGGAATACGGAAAATATTTATTGCACTTTTTAAAAGTAGACATCAAATACTATAGTTCTGGGTTTACAAAAGTAGCTGGGTTTTCAATATGTCAAGGAAACTTATCACATTAAAAAGTGATTTATAGGGCGCCTGGGTGGCTCAGATGGCTAAGCGTCTGCCTTCGGCTCAGGTCATGATCCCAGCGTCCTGGGATCGAGTCCCGCATCGGGCTCCCTGCTCCTTGGGAGCCTGCTTCTCCCTCTGCCTCTCTCTCTCTCTCTCTGTCTCTCATGAATAAATAAATAAAATCTTTAAAAAAAAAAAGTGATTTATGAAGCAATTTTCTAAATATTTAAAAAAATGCACTCATCTATGTCTCATGTTTAAAACTATCCCCTGGTGGGGGCACCTGGGTGGCTCAGTTGGTTAAGCGACTGCCTTCAGCTCAGGTCATGATCTGGAGTCCCGGGATCGAGTCCCACATTGGGCTCCCTGCTCAGCGGGAAGCCTGCTTCTCCCTCTCCCACTCCCCCTGCTTGTGTTCCCTCTCTCGCTGTCTCTCTCTCTGTCAAATAAATAAATAAAATCTTTAAAAAAAAAAAAAAAACTATCCCCTGGTGGAAATTCATTGAGGTTTTCTATTTGAATAGAAGAGGCTTCCTTTTGTTAATGCACTTTTGTTAACTGCACGCTTAATGAATCTCTACAGGAGGCCCACCATGAAAGAGGCAGGATGTTATTCCTCAAGGAAATGTTTCTCAAGTTTCTACTGACATGTGTCCCCAGATGAACCTTCCTGCTTCTACCAAGGCTCTAATATTGTGGAGACTTGGAGAAATCCAACAGAAGTAATACCTCTCCATATTGAGATAGGAAAATTGTAGAAATAAGTGAAGTTGCTGCTTCATATTGATTACCAATTAAAGGAGATTTTATGAAGTAACAAAATATTAGTGATTTTATGTCTTAATTTAAATATTATAAATAGGGTGACTGAGTGGCTCAGTCGGTTGTCTGCCTTAGGCTCGGGTCATGATCCCAGGGTCCTGGGATTGAGTCCCACGTCAAGCTCCCTGCTCAGCAGAGTCTGCTTCTCCCTCTCCCTTTGCCCCTCTTCCTGCTCGTGCTCTCTATGTCTCTCTTCCTCTCTCTCTCTCAAATAAATAAAATTTAAAAAAATAAAAATAAAAATAAATAAATATTATAAATAGTTTTATATTATTTACTATTATATTTTTATTAGGGTTGGACCCGTGAGGACTTCTATAGGCTGGAGAAGTGTCAGCATAGATTTATCGGGCCAAATAAATGATAGGTTCCATATACCTTGGTTAGATAAGTCTGTAACCAGGCAGATTCTCAATATTATCTGGAAAGACGAGTAGAAATTGATGAGCACATGTGTTTTTCACTAGTTACTTCAGAGATTAGTTAACACATAACCGCAACAGTGTTAACAAAGTCATACAAAGTAATGTCTAATGCATTTTTATTTTATTTATTTTATTTTTTAAGATTTTTAATTTATTTATTTGAAAGAGAGAGTGTGTCACAACTCAGGGCTAGATCCCAGGACCCCAGGATCATGACCTGAGTGAAAAACAGACCCAACTGAGCCACCCAGGTGCCCCATCTAATACGTTTTTATTAACTGGGGGTGTAGACTAGTGTGATTTAGTGACATATATTGATTCTGTAATGCGTATATTAAAAGCTTTTTTGTTATGTTATAACATGATTAGTAACTCAAATTGGCATTATAAAACAATGATTTGGAGGGGCACCTGGGTGGCTCAGTCAGTTAAGCATCTGCCTTCAGCTCTGGTCATGATCCCAGGATGGATCATGATCCCAGAATCCTGGGATCAAGCCCCCATCTGGCTCCCTGCTCAGCAGAGAGCCTGCTTCTCCCTCTCCCTCTGCAGCTCCCCCTGCTTGTGCTCTCTCTCTCTTTCTCTCTGGCAAAAAAATAAAATTAAAACAACAACAACAACAATGATTTGGAGAATTACTTTAATGAGTAACTTGTAATTATCACATCTTTAATTATGACTCCTACTGTGCTTAACACTGACTTTTTCCTTAAACATATTAAGCTTACAAACTGAAAATGTCCTTAAACTACTAATTTTCTTGCTAATATTTTTTTCCATAAAAAGAGAAAAATAGTGAATTCTAGCCAAGTCAATTTTACAGGCATTAGATTTCAATTAGTGGACCCCTGATGTGTGTATTTTCCCTCAAGAGAATGTACTTAAAAATAATAAAAATTCAACTTTATAAATATCAAACTTATTCAATAATTCCAAAGAATAGTAATGATGGGGGAGTGAGTATAGACTATTAAAGTGTTTATTCAGCCTTTGAGATAGTATTGGGGTGTAGAATTGCTATAACGGCCCCTCTTGAAACGTCAGTCAAGGAAGGACTGGGTGCATTTCTGTAGGAATCATCTGGTTTTTAATTACATGTGTTCACTGATCTCGCATTTGTTTGATGGGTGCAACTGTTTAAAAAAAAACTAAAATCCAGCAGAGATATAAGGTTATGTCTATTGATAAATTTCATGTTGGTTCTCTCTTTAGAAGTAATATAAAGTTGCTTTGCTAAGTGGGAGTCTTGTGTGTGAACTTCGCAGGTAGAGTGAACTGAGATGCAGAGGATATCCAGTAGTTATTTGGGAATACTCATCCCTGTAGCCCCGCAGCTCCAGCTTATAACTTCATAGTTTATGATAACATAAATTACATTAAAACTACATTAGTAAAGTACTGCTACGGTCTCTCCCATATTGACAAGATACTTTATTATTCAAAGTTTATTGCTATCACTAGTTAGACACTTCCTAACTAGAAACCTGTGCTCCCTATTTTTCTCATTTGGGTCTTCTAATTTTATTTGCATGTATAACATCTGCTTAGCTCAGAGCAGCAAACAAGCTATTAAGACTTTGCTGATAATGGGAGCTTCAAAATTTTTATTTACATATGTTTCAGTCTAAAATACGCACCCTTGGGACACACATACATATCAATACAAATGCGCACCACCAAGAATTTTACTTCTAATCCATGTAGATGCTTCATAATTATTCTTAACATTTATCACTACCAGTAATTTGCCTTTTTGTTTATTATCTTGTTCCTCAAATGGGATGTAAATATCATGGAGAGGGTTGTAGAATGGGTTTCTTAGAGATTCTGAGATCAAGGGTGACTTGTAGATTTATTTGGCAGTATTTTTGAGAGATTTACCACTAAAAAAGTTGGGAAGGCAAGACTGAGCACAGGGCAAAACTGACTGGGAATGCAATTGCAACTGGGATTTAGCTGGTCTTAGGAGAAGCTTTGGAGCTGTGATGACCTTTCAGAGTGGCCGCTCCTACAGGGGACAGATTGCAGGGTGAGGCAAAGGAACGGTAACCTTGGGTCAAGAAGTTCCTATGGCCAAGAGCAATTCCTGAGGACGGATGCAGTTGTGAGCCAGTAGCATTTGATGTTGCCAGAAAGTGGGACACAGCTGTGTTTTACCTGACATGGCACCAATTTCACGACAGGGGTTTTGGCTTTATTTGCATTGTCCTTTCCCATATTCCCAAAGCTTAGCATAGTGCCTACAAGATGGCATGTGTTCAGTGAATAACTGCTAAGAGAAAATAAATTATTTATCACAATCTTGCAACGTATAGGTTATTAGATCTACAAAATCATGACAAAATAAGGTATAAGTTACAGTCCAGACCGAGAAGGAAGAAAAATTGTCTTAGTGTTCTCCCTATGAATGCAAATCATAGATATAACATTATGTTTAATATAAAACAAAATTGTAGGATTTTTCTGACATAACAAATACTTTGGTAAATATTAATATTATATCTAAGGAGCTCTCAGTATTAAATGAGAAAAGACAGTATAGGTGAGACCATTTGAAATTTTGTAGATCTCCATCAGTGTCTGTGAATCTGATAAGTTTGGGAATAGATATACCAGTTTATTCTAGTATACTTCAAATAAAAGTGTTCTAGGGAACTTCAGGTAGATAACAATTACATATGACATTTTTAGCTAGTATCTTAATTTATTGTTCAGAAAATTATGATGTTTTAATTTGATTAAATCTAATCAAAAACTGTGCTCATTTCTATAGATACATTCTAAAACTGGAATAATATAGAAAAGTACATCATCGCCCCAGGGCACACACAGAATATAAGTATGTGGAGCACTAAATGTGTACCATTATAGAGGAGCAAAAATATCAGGCTGGTCAGTTTCTCCTCTTAGCCTTTAATGCCATAGGAGAATGGAAGATCAATCAGATATTAAGGGAAAAGTTGTATCAGCCATGGAGTAGATAGTGAGACAAGCTTTTCTACAGCTATCAAGCCTGTAGAGAGTTCTGTACCTATTAAAAATCAAGGAAAGGGGCGCCTGGGTGGCTCAGATGGTTAAGCATCTGCCTTCGGCTCAGGTCATGATCTCAGGGTCCTGGGATCGAGCCCCACATCGGGCTCCCTGCTTGGCAGGGAGCCTGCTTCTCTCTCTCCCTCTACTGCTCCCCCTGCTTGTGCTCTCTCATTCTCTCTGTCAAATAAATAAATAAAATCTTTAAAAAAAATAAAATAAAATAATTATTTAAAAAAAAATCAAGGAAAGTTTTCTCCATGATCTCTTTGTGAGAGCACTATTTAAGATAAACTATAGGTAATAAAGGGATGTCTGGGGTAGTTAAATATAAGACCGACATTGGAGATTTGAAAAATGTTTAAGTATAAAACTAACATTAACACGAATGTAAAATTAGATTGCAAAACAGAATATAAATATAGATGCTATGACAATGTAAAAACAACAGAACACAACTTAGGAGGAAAAGGGCTAAAGAAGTTATGAAAGTAGGTTCAGTATTTCTCTTTTGCCGATAAGTGAAGTGATAGATTCAAAAACATTTAAAAGTACTTAGAAAGATAGGGACACCTAGGTGGCTTAGTTTGTTAAGCATCTGACTCTTGGTTTCAGCTCAGGTCGTAATCTCAGGGTCCTGGGATCAGCCCTGAAAAGGGCTCAGTGTTCGGCGCAGAGTCTTGTTGTCCCTCTGCTTCTCCCCTGCTTGGCGATCTCTCTCTCAAATAAACAAATAAAATCTAAATAAATAAATAAATAAATAAACTTAGAAAGATAAATGCTGAGGAAATGGGATGACTGACTTTCTATATAATAAATTTTTATGTAATATTATTGTATAAAATATAATTTTTAAAGTACAAAATAAATATAAGCATTCCTATATACTGTAATGCCTACAAACACGTATACCAAGCAGACACAGACATGGCAATGAAAACCATAGTGAGATTTGTTTGTTAAAAATATTAAAACCAGGGCGCCTGGGTGGCTCAGTTGGTTAAGCGACTGCCTTCGGCTCAGGTCATGATCCCGGAGTCCTGGGATCGAGTCCCACATCAGGCTCCCTGCTCAGCTGGGCGCCTGCTTCTCCCTCTGACCCTCTCCCCTCTCATGCTGTTTCTCTTTCTCTCTCTCTCTCTCTCAAATAAATAAATAAATAAAAATTAAAAAAATATATATATATTAAAACCAACATTATAACCCAAATCATCTGACAGAGCTAATATGAAATATATCTGCCATATGATAATTATAAACTGAGTGAGAACACACATTAAAAGATTTGTGAAATGGGACATAAACCCCAAATCTAGGTTAAAAATCTAGGATACAGTAAAGAAACACAGATAAAACAGTGACTGAGGAAATTTGAAAATAAAAAGAGAAGCAAAGGTGTATTTGGCAAATGCGAACAAAAAAGAAATGTATAACTAATGAATCGTTGAACACTACAACAAAAACTAATGATGTATTATATGTTGGCGAACTGAACATAATAAAAAAAAAAAGAAACATGCCGTTTACATGTTATCTCAGACTTTCACCTAACTATATACTGGATAATATCAACATGCATAAAGCAAATATTAAAGGTAAACTTGGAATACAGAGAAACTCACTAGTAACAGGAAACTTTAATTTTCTCAGTCCATGAGGGATTACCTGTGTAAAAAAAAAAAAAAAATAACCAGCACTAATGATATATAACCATTCTGAAAATCATAAAAATAAAAAAAAATAGCTTCTCAGGTATTAATGGAATATTCACAGGCATTAACAATATATTAGTTTGCAATAAACTAATCATACTGCCAAATGAAATTCTGTAAATTAATAACAAAAATAGAAACAAAATGATCCTTGCACAAAGAAATTAACATAATAATACACTCGGTATTAAATGACAATTTAATGAAAGAAAAATACAAATATTAATATCAGAATTTCAAGAAAATCAAAATAATAGTTAAAATTGCATTACTCAGAACTAATGGGACTCGGGGCGCCTGGGTGGCTCAGTTGGTTAAGCGTCTGCCTTCCGCTCAGGTCATGATCCCAGGGTCCTGGGATCGAGCCCCACATCGGGCTCCCTGCTCCGCGGGAAGCCTGCTTCTCCCTCTCCCACTCCCCCTGCTTGTGTTCCCTCTCTCGCTGTGTCTCTCTCTGTCAAATAAATAAAATCTTAAAATAAATAAATAAATAAAGGGAATAACTTTATAGGAGGAAAACCTCAAAAATACTGCCTCAAGCTGGGTGATCAAGGTTAAATTCAACAGTGATTAATTATGCTGATAATATGTACTCTTGATATAATGTGATGAGAATTGCATTTTATCTCTGTGTTCTTCCTCCACAAAATATACTACCCCAGTCTAATCATCAGAAAAACATTAGACTAATCCTAATTGAGGGATGTACTAAAATATCCTCAAAACTGTCAAGGTCATTAAAAATAAGAAAAGGATAAGAAACACTCACCACCAAGAGGAAATTAAGGAGACATGACAAATAACTATAATATGATATCCTAGATGGGATCCTGGAAAAGAAAAACAGTGTACTAGGAAAAACTGAGGAAATCTGAAGAAAGTATAGACTTTAGTAATAATAATAATGGTTAGTTAATTGTGACAAATGTTTCAGAGTAATGTGAGATGTGAATAACAGGGAAATTGGTTATAGATCATACAGGAACTCTTTCTGTACTTACTTTCCAAGGATTTCATAAATCTAAACTCTTTTTTAAAATTAAAAAAAAAAAAAGATTATAAATAAATAAATGAATTGCCAGGCAGTTTGTGATGCCCTGTGCCTAATATGATATTAAAACATATGAAAAGTATTTCATTATTAAAACAATTTTTTTCTTTTCCATGTTAATAGAACAGTTAAACACTATAAGAAAGCCTAAAATTCTATTATATTGAACAATATAGAATATTAAAAAAAAGAACTATGGAATCATTGATGAAAGGCAGAACTCAGTAATATTTAATGCTATAACTATCTGGCAGCCATGTGAAAAAATAATGAAGTTAGATTCATATCTCACAATGTACAGGGTAAGTTCCCAAATGGATTGGACATTTAAATGCATAAATGAAACCATACATGTATCAGAAAAAGAATATGCAAATTCATTTACAAGCTTTACAGTTGGAAAGTCTTTCTAGTTCTCAAAACTCAGTCATGAAAGATATGATTGATAATTATTTCTACATAAAATAAAAATCTTATATGTGGCAAAAAGAGCTAATGTATACATAATAAAAAACAATAAGAAAGGGAAATAATATTTGCAATTCATCAAAATCTCCCTAATATAAAGAGTATTTAGAAATTGTTAAGAAAAAGACTATTTACTAAATAGAAAAAATTGGAAAAAGTATAGAGTTCACAGAATAGTGAATACAAAAGACTTTTAGCTATATTTGAATATCATCAGTTTCTTTCATTAAAAAAAAAAAGAGAAATGTAAATAAAAACAACACTGAGAACATTTCCATATCAGACTGGGAAAGTTCAAGAATTTAACAATCAATTTTGTTAGTGAAATTATGAAGAAATAAACATTCTCTTGTAGTGCTATGGGGTGCATTAATTTGTACAGCTCCCATTCAGTGCAATGTATCAATATCTATCATATTTACAAATGCATATACCCTATTGACTCAGCAAACTTCACTTATAAGAATTTGTCATACAGATTTATTCATCCAGATAGGCAATGTTTTTACAGGGGCAAGTCATCATAATCTTGTTCGTAAGAGCAAAAGATTTTTAAAAATATCCCTTAGTAGCGATTCAATTAAATAATTTTTGATACATCTATGTAATGGAATATTAGGCAGCTATAAAGAACAAGAAGGTCTCTCTACACTAATATGAAATAAGTACAGTTATCTTGACTGGTAAGTGAGAAAATAAAGTACGAAATAAGAATTTTGCCATGTTGAGGAAAGTATAGTCAAAATTTCTTATATAGGCATAAATAAACTCTGTAAGATATAAAGAAGAAATGAGTATTCATTAAGGAAAAAATTGATAGGAAGAAATGGGAACTGAAATATGTATGTGTATATACATGTGTATGTATATATATATAATTTTTAATAATGTAAATGTGTGTCTATTTTTAAAAAGTTATTTAACTTTTTACCAATTCTATCAAAAGGACTGAAATGATTGTGCATTTAAGCCCAATCTACACCTTATCAATGTCAAAAGAAAACATGAATTAATGTTGAAATCACCAATATTAACAATATAACAAAACAATGTTTACTATTATATAAAATTATCCAATGGATCTCACCTTAGAACTATAGTAAAGGTCAAGCTGTTGTTCTTAAAAGAAAACTTTATCACAAGATAGTCTTACTGATCTCCTACTAAATAAATAGGTATCTTACATTTTCATTTGCAATAATTTTTTTTTTATTAATTTAGGATGAGTCTTTACTCTCCCTGCCCCAATGAAAACATTTGCTAATACTAAATGAATAATGTTTTATGGTGGAAGAAAATTTTCACAGGATAAAGAGGATAGTGCTTGCAACATGAGTTTAGTGTCCTTTGGTCAAAAAAAAAAAATACTGTATTTAAATTCAAATTTTTAAATTTAAGCTTTTATTTAAAACTTGTCAAATGTCTTAATTGTATGACTTCAGCAAGTCACTTTTATTTCAACTTTTCTCAATGAATTGTGGCAAAAATCAGATGACACTTTGTAAATTTTAAGGCACCAGATAACTGTAAATTATTATTCTGACACAGTAATTTGCTAAATTGTATGCTAGGATTCTCAAAACAATGAGTGGATTTTCTTTAAAAAGTTCACCTTTTGCTTATTAGGACAGGAATTAATAACACCTTTAGCCTTGATGTTAGTTGTTATCACTAGATGCTGCTGACATGTCTGAGGAACAGTCACATAAAAAGATTTCAAACTGTGTGGGAGGACTAATAAGTGTTAAGGGCAGGACCATGGAAATAAGAAATAAAAACTAAAAATGAAGAGAGAAGGGATGAAAGCATATGGTGATAAGAATCTATGCTTCCAGTGCTTTGAACAGAGTTACCCCCACAGATTTCCAACTGGGGATTTTACTTTTTAAAACATTTAAATATTTGTTCATTGTAGTTATGCAGATCATCACAGTAACTTTCCAAAATTTGGAAGAAAAATACGAAAATTAATGAACTTTCAAGCGTGTTCTGAGATACACGTAATGCTATTAGTAATAACAGCAATGCATAGAGTAATAGTTTATGTTTGTATCCTAATGAGTTGACTTAGCTACTTTTTCTGGTAGCACTATATTCCAAGATTATAAAATGGTAGTTCAAACTAGCATGATATTTGTGCCTATTTTATGGCTTCTTTTCTGCTTAATGTTTCTTTGACTTTGTCCCAGTCTCTGAATTGTTGTCTGCCTTCTTAAGAGTTCGTTACTTCAGAACATGAATAAAGAGATTGTAACTGCATGAGTTTTTCTCAGGATAGATAAGACTTTTACAGGTTTTGGAATTACAGTGATAAATTCTTATGTACATACATGATGCTATCACACTACAGACAAAACAGAACAAGAGTTGATAAATCAGTACTTCCCTCAGCTGATTCACAGAGTTTTCACTAGCTTGGATTTAATCCAAATTGATCTTTGCATACTTTTCATCAACTCAACTAGACAAGTTCTTAGTAAACAGAGAAAAGCTAGAAATACTAAAGATGGAAGTGTTTCTGCATATCTGGCCTAACCTTGGACAATGTCACTCCTAATAACAACAGATGGTGTTACTCCCTCTGAAGTCCTGTTTGTTGATGTTATAAATGACTACAAATTGGGATTTTTAGCGGAAGTGCTGACAAAGACTACATTAGATCATCTCACAAGATGGCATTAACTTGCATTACTGGTAACTGTAAAGGCAGGGTATTCTTGCTGCATTATAATTGTATGGCATTCCCTATAATCCAATATCCCAGAACATTTCAAATATACATGAGAAAGATGGGAAGTTAGCATTTAGCAAATTGTAAAAGATTACCATATCAGAAAGATGTAGAGTCACTGATTTTTTTTTTTTTTCTGTATACAATAAAACATGAAATGTTCTTTATCAAAAGCACAGAAGTCAAGAAGGAGGAATTTTAAACCAGGATTCAGAAAGGAAAAAGTCAACTGGCCCAGAAAAGCTCTTCAGAAGCCCTTTCCTTGGGACTGGTAGTTTCTGGATTGAGAGTTAATTAGCATCAAAGGAGGACAGCTAGAACTGAGTGAGCAGAGATTGGACATACCTCTTTTGGGGCAGTTGTCATGCTCAGGAAGGTCTCTCGGTGACCTTTGGCCATTGACAGTTGTCAAATGTCAGTCATAGCAAATGCCTTACTGATAATTATCATATGTTAGAATTCAAAGAGACTTTATGGGCTATAATGATATAAATATGGTTTTATATATATAAATATAATAATGAAGAAACTGAGTGCCAGGGAAGATGAACAGAACTCTCCATATAATGCTTTACCCCAAAATTTGATAATAAGTGAATAGCTGAGTATGCCTAGAACTCAAATTTCCTTTTTCCTAGTTAAGCATTTTTTTTTTTTAACTCTATCCTTATGTATACTACAAGGGTAGTTCTATTACTAATAGTAGTGATTGTTAGTATTTCCATGATAAAACTAGCACTTAAATTTGGCAAACTCTGAAATATGAATCATCTCATCCACAAACCACTGAGGATTTATGATTAGCTGCTTTCATTAAAATCCCAATGAATCTGATTCAGAAACTGAGGAAATAAATAAAAACTAATATATATTATGCGTGTGTATGTATGTGTCACATTATGTGAGAGAAATCACACACAAAACTATAAAATTTTATTCCATTTTCATAATAGTCTTGTATTTAAGTTTTTGTATTAGTATTTTTATGCATAGAGGAAACAAGTTTCAGAGAAGAAAAATAACGTATACAAGTCACATAACATGTAAGTAATGAAGTGAATTTGAATCCACCTTATTGTTAACTTTCCATCTCAGCAAGCAAATAATTTGTCCAAGGTTAAGCAGTAAGCATTAAAATGAAGTTTCAAATACAGGATTTCAGATTCTGTATCACTTGCATTTTCCATAGCATTGCACTTTAGACTTTTTCCAGAAGTTCCTCAGCATTTTTTATGAGAAACTATTTTTCAATTTCTAAAGCCTTGAAGTTCTGAGTGAGGTATACTTCTTGCCAATATGGATATTTGTGATGACTCTCAGAAATGGGAATTTGGCAACATTAATCAGCTTGAAGGTCTACTCAATATAACACTTGGATCTCCTTTTGAGATTTCTACTGGTTGGTTAAGAGTTTTTATTACATGTATTCTCATGTACATTAAAATGACATATATATATATATATATATATACACACACACACACACACACACACACACACATATAGTGTATCTATTTATCTGTCATCTATCTTTTTACCTATCATCAATTTAAATCTAGTGGGTTGACATAAGTTAAAAATATAAATACAACCACATTTCTTCATTTTTTAAAAGATTTTATTTATTTGAGAGAGAGACAGAGCACGAGCAGGGGAGGAGCAGAGGGAGAGGGAGAAGCAGACTCCCTGATGAGCTCAGAGCCCCACACAGGGCTCTATCCCAGGACCCTGAGATCATGACCTGAGCCAGAGTCAGATGTTTAACTGACTGAGCCACCCAGGCTCCCCTCAAGGTCACTTTCTTGAAAAGGATGGATCAATAAATAGTCCCCAACATAAGGTACAATATATTGTGTGCCCCAGAATTAACAGGGCCACATCAGGTATATGGAGGCAGAAACCTCTAGGCAGGAGTGATTTTTGTGGTCAGGTAAATCGAAGCTTCCTGTTTCCAGAGATCTTTCTGAGTTTATTCACAGATTGGTGTATAGTAAAGATAAAGGGTCTTGTCTCAATCCTATAAGCTTTCTGATATTTAAAGGCAAAGTCAGAGAAAAATGGTAAAACAAAGAAGATTAAGAAGGAGTAGCTCATGAAGTAAGAAAAAAAACAGAATGTGGACTTTTGGAAACCATGTGGAAAAGAAGTGCATATTTTAAGAAGTAAAAAGTGGATACTGAGTGTTATATGTAAGTGAGGAATGACTAAATTCTACTCTGGAAACCAATATTACACTATATGTTAACTAACTAGAATTTAAATAAAAACTTGAAAGAAAGAAAGAAGGAAAGAAAGAAAGAAAGAAAGAAAGAAAGAAAGAAAGAAAGAAAGAAAGAAAGAAAGAAAGGAAGGAAGAAAAGAAACAAAGAAACAAAGAAACAAAGAAACAAAGAAAGAAACAGAAAGAAAGAAACAAAGAAAGAAAAAAGAAAGAGGATACTACTACTGTTGACAGATCAACGAAAACCAAGGCAGAGTTGGAATTCATCCCTGCCATATTGAATATGAGACAGTAGATTGATTTTAAATCCCACCTGCTGTTGAGGAACAGATTTGATAATCCAATAACAGTCTTAGTTGTGGTTGGCTCAATGATTAGATGGAGCTTGCACCAAAAATCTTTGGAGCTGGGAAGGAGTGGGGTAGGGAAAGCCTAGGAAGCAGAAACATTTCTTCTATGCCCCAAAACTCCTGGTATAACGTTACTGGCAAAGCAGTCACCTGATAAATATTTGTTGATTGATTACAACATCAATAGAATCAAGGAATTTGCATATGATAATAGGGCTGAATATTTCATAGGACTCATCTGGAAAAATGAAGGATAAATGATGTGATTAAAGTCTATGAAATTTTGAAGGATCTAAATTGAGTGAATGCAAATGTCCTCATTAAATTCTTGATTATTAGTACGTTGAGGATCTCTTTAAACTTGAAACTTGAAAGAGACAATTGTGAATAAATGAGGGTAATAAGACTAATGATAAAAAGGTTAATGCACCTTTGGATCAAAAGTGGCAGGGTAGGCTGGACATATAGGAAGGCTTGAGAAGAATTGAGATAAGTTGATGAATGACATATCCAGAGTGGAATTTAATATAATTTAATTCCGTACACATTTGGAGACAATTCTATACCCACTTGAATCTGACATTATGAAACAAAACATCCTTCTATAAATTCCTCCTCATTTCTTCTCTTAAGAACTTAATGATGTTCTGAATTGACGTGGTTCTGTCATTTCTCACATATTTTCAGTGCAGGACAACTATTTAGAAGGAGAGCACGACTATTCAAGGACCTTGTAACAAAGAACATTTCTCCTCAGTTTGAAAAGATTATTGTTAGAATCAAGGGCACAGCTTTGGAGCGTCCTTAGCCCCAGATCAACTGAACCAAACTGGAAATGAATGAAGTAAGAGACATTATAGCCAAATAGATTTTACCCATAGATGGAAGAATATAGATTTTCCTCCTGGTTGAATGATTTGAATTCCACTGGTAAAAACATCTTTGATGAAGAGAGGAAGGAGATTATTTCTATTGCTGATCTAAATCTGTGTCAACTTACACCATCTAAAGATTTTATTTATTTATTTGAGAGAGAGTGAGAAAGAGTGCATGAGAGGGGGTAGGGTCAGAGGGAGAAGCAGACTCCCCACCGAGAAGGGAGTCCGACGCGGGACTCGATCCCAGGACTCCAGGATCATGACCTGAGCCGAAGGCAGTCACTTAACCAACTGAGCCACCCAGGCGCCCCAACTTACACCACCTAAATGTATCCCCTCCCAATAAAATTCAGTTCATTTTGAAATTGCTTTACATAAAAAATACCTAACAACTTGTTGAACATAGTATTTTACTGAGTTGACCATTTTGTTTAGATAGAAATGAATCAATTATATATTAGTTATCAGGAAATGGCATAAAATAGTGTTTCATATTTTTTTTAATATTTTACTTTATTAAAAATAATTTCTATACTTTTTACCTTGTAAATTACTAAAGAACAAGGGAACCCAGTTTCCAAATATCTTCAATAGGGTTTTATGTATACATTTTTAAAAAGATTTTATTTATTTATTTGAGAGAGAGAGAAAGTGACAGAGAGAGAAAGAGCAAGGAGGGGGGCAGAGGAAAAGGGAGAAGCAGACTCCCTGCTGAGCAGGGATCCTGATATGGGGCTCGATTCCAGGACTCTGGGATCATGACCTGAGCCAAAGGCAACTGCTTAACCAACTGAGCCACCCAGGCCCCTCTCTGTATGCATTTTATGTAGGTAATTTAACACATGACTGTTTTGTGATATTTAATAGCCGGATAGATATAAACCATGTCTTTATTAACAACCACTCTTGATAAAAAGCATTTTGTGTCAAAGTTGTTTCATCCAAATCCACTTTTAGAGCCCAGGTACTTTTATTAAAAAATATGATTAAAATACAAAAACTTCAATTGGTTTGCAATTCTAAAAAAAAAAAAAAGACTGCAGTTCTGAGCCAATATGTGTGAATAACTTCTATTCACTAAAACTATTTACAGTAATAGATTCTTGCAATGAGGGTTCATTGCTAGTATTTTATATGACCTGACAGGGCAGCCAGTGTTTCTGCTGTCCAGTGTCAATGTGCCAGCACCCCCTGGTGGGCACTGTTAAAAATAAAATTTAGTTCTACTGATAAGAAAGGTTAAAGGTGTTCACTAGTATTCGGTTTATTGTGTGGGAATACATTTGCACAATCCAGATAGCTTTGTGTTTCTGACTGAATACTATCAAAAGAATATTACGTAACTACAAAAACACGTTAGGTTGCCACCAGCTCTCATTGCCCTGAAATATCTTTGTATTTAGAGTTCACATGTGCATTTTTGTATTTATGTGTGTGTGTGTGTGTGTGTGTGTATAAGGTAATGTGAGCTATACATCATGTGTGTTTGCTTAACAAACATTTTTTTTTTTTTTTTTTAGGTATATATTCTTGCAATTACAACCAGGGTTTAAACTCTTTCCTGGAGTTATTGTGGTATAGAAAAAAGCATGGATTTCTGCATGAGACTAATTTTATTTGACCTCTAATTCTCTCAAATATTAGCTTGTGATTTAGAGAAAATTACTTAGCCTTTTGAACCTAATTTTCTTCATCTGTAAAACAAGGGTAGATACACACTGATTGTTACAAAGTAGAAATGGTCAAGCCTCGCCCAAATGTTTTAGGCAAATTTTTCCTGGAGTCTTCTTGCAGCATCTGTTCTTAACAATACACATCTTTAAAATGCATAAACATGTACACATTTTTATTGCTGAACATCAACAATGATGTAAAAAAAAAACTAAGGAATTTTAAGCATCAAAATGCATTATAGATGGTGCTTTACGCTAAAATAAACACAAAGTAAACAACTAGATATTTATCTTGATAGGAATAAATTTACATTTTTTCTGTATTATCCTTGGTACCTGGCATAAGTTAATTATTGAGAATTTTACAATAATTGTTTATCAATTGATTGATAGAATGTGCAGGAGTTCTAAAAGTAGTCAAATCAAGAGCTAGAGCTTATTAGTGAAATGACATTAAGCTTCGCAGGGTTTATAGAAATGCTTTTCTGTGAAATTATTTATAGATGTGAAAGAAAATCCCTTTAAAATTCACTCCCAAAATATTAGACTATCTCTTTTTTATTAAAAGATTTTATTTATTTATTTGACAGAGAGAGAGACAGCGAGAGAGGGAACACAAACAGGGGGAGTGGGAGAGAGAGAAGCAGGCTTCCCGCGGAGCAGAGCCCGATGTGAGGCTCGATCCCAGGACCCTGGGATCATGACCTGAGCCGAAGGCAGATGCTTAACGACTGAGCCACCAAGGCGCACCAAGATATTAGACTATATATGTATGACTAGTTCTGCAAATCTTGTCTGAATTAACAGGGGATTTAAAATGGTAAAGTAAAACGTAAAGGAAAACGATAAAGGAAAATGAATGAAAATTTAATACTGGGCAAGTTTCCTGATAGCAAGGTTTTGAGAAGGATTGTCGAATGCCCCAAAAAGTTGGAATCAGAGGATTGTAAGGCACAAAATACTCAAAGAATGCAAAGTGCAAAAAGAACACATGAAAAGCAATCTACATTTTTTTTTTTTTTTGCAATTATGTTCTGTGATATCTGGAAGCTATTGAAACTGTTGTTTTGGTGAATGCACTTCAGAATTTCTTGGTTTCATGCTTTAGAAACAATCTGGTTTATGGTTTGTTGAACAAAATAGATCTTCTCTGACCACAATGGTCTGTGGTGAAGGCTTTCACCAATGGATTCCAATGCTCATTTCCATTGGCTATGTTCTTAATTTACCATATGTGACATGGTATATTTACATATATTTTAATGCTTCTATATTCTTCTCATGGCTAGATGGGAACTTCCTCTGGGCATGGACATTCTTTTTCCTTTTAATGCCACATGTTACAGATAACCAGGTCAGATTTTCCAGTAAGTTTGCAATTATTCTAGGGCAGAGTTTCCCAAACATTTGTGGCCATAAAACCACTTGGAATGGTGTGAAAAAATACAGATTACTTGAATTTACCCCAGAAAACTGAGTCATAATTTTCCTTTGAAGGTGCTTGGAAATCTGTATTTATAAGAAACAACCAAATTTATTCTTATGGTTATTTAAACATTAGGCCTATTCAATTGATTCGATTCAGAACAAGTTTACTTAAAGGGAATGTAAGCACAGAGAACTCAATTTAAACATAAAAACAAATGCTAGATAGAAGTTATTTAAAAAACAAATAGTGAAATTATAGTGGTCATTTCTTTCTTATAACTTTAAACATCCTTGTTCTTTCTTTAGGGTAATGAAATGAACTTTATTTTTTTCAGTTTGAGCTAGGTTTTATGTAGGAAATGACAACAGATAACTTAATAATTCACCTTTCTTTCTCTTATCTCATTTTATTTTTGCCTGAGAGAACACTTTCTGCTAGAATGAGAAATCACTAAAATGTCATAAGTTTTGAATTTGATAAATTTAGATAAATAGATATCCTATTCCATAAAAATAATAGATAGATAGATGATGATAGATAGATAGATGATAGATAGATAAAGACAATGTCTATTAGCAAATGTATGAGTTTTCAAATGCTGTGTCCATATTACCATAAATGTAGTGGTTTAAAATGAAAAAAAAAAAAAATCATTATCTCTCAGCTTCCTCGGGTCAGAATTCCAGCAGATTTTAACTGGATCCTCTACTGAGCATCTTACAGAGTTGAAATCAAGGTGTCAGCCAACTGAATACTCCTCCGGAGTCCTGACTAAGGAAAAATATATTTCTAAGCTCCCTCTGGTTGTTGACAGAATTTGCTTCCCTGTAGTAATAGACTATGGTCCCCACTATCTTGCTGGCTATTAACCAGGGACCACTTTCAGCTCCTACAAGTCACTCACAGGTCCCTGCCATGTGGACTTCTCGATCTCAGCAGCAGAGAATTTCTTTTACATCGTTTCTTCTTACTTTTCAAGGCTCTCTTGTTCCATTTTATTACCAGATGGAGAAATCTCTGCTTTTAAAGGGCTCATGTGATTACATCCATCTCACTCAAATAATCTCCATATCTTAAAGTCAATTGATTTGGGATTTGAATTATATCTGCAAAATTCCTTCACAGAAATTATGCAGAGTAGGGTTTGATTGAGAATGGACATCTTGGGATGCCATTTTAGAGTTCTGTCTCTCAAAGCAGCTAACACTGGAAGCATTTTTTCCACATGCAGATGATTTAAAAATATGTCACAAAATCTAGCGCTAGAGTTTTAATGAACTTCCACAGTTTGTATTAGAGTCAGAATGAAAGAAACAATACTTCTAAAGAACAGTTAAGACCACAGTGGCATGCTGGAAGAAGAAATGTTTCTACACAGAGGTATGTAACCTATTTGACAAGAATACCTTTGAGGATCTGATGGAAGATTAGAATTTATTCCCCACTCCCCCAAATGTATACATATATTTCAGCGTTTTTTGGATCCCAAATTAAGAGTTTCTGATTTAAGTAAAAGTGAATGAAAAGTGAAATTAATCAATGTTGGTATGCATCTGAGAAAGTACTATCAAAGAGGTGCAAAGAGAACATAATTAGAGCAGTTTAGAAAAAGAGAAGAGGAATTAGATGAAAATGGAGAGAAAATATACAAGGTAGAGTAGGTCTTTCTGTGGTTTCAGGCACTAATTTATGATCCAGTACCAGAAATTGCATGTTACTGCTCCAGTACACGATGGATTTAAAGATGAGTCATTTAAAAATGTGCAGTAGTTTATGGGGCGCAGGGCTGGCTCAGTTGGTTAAGCGTATGCTTGCCGCTCGGGTCATGATCCCAGGGTCCTGGGATTGAGCCCCATATCAGGCTCCTTGCTCAGCGAGGAGCCTTTTCCCTCTCCCTCTGCCATTTCCCCTGCTTGTGCTTGCTTGTTCTCTCTCTCTCTCTCTGTCAAATAAATAAATAAATAAATAAATTAATTAAATAATAAAGATCTTTAAAAAATGTGCAGGGGTTTTGGAAGATTTTATTGACAATTTAAGTTAACTTTCTCTTATGCAAGGGAGTTTCACTTTCTGTATACAAAACATGAGATCTACTTTCTGAAACTTCTGTGATAATTGAATGATTAAATGTCTAGCATGCAGTCTGGCTCATTGAAAGTGCTTTACAAACGTGTATTTCCTTTTATTTTCCTAAGAGGCTAAGTGCTGGCTAGTACTAGTCCTGGAATTTTATGATTGCTACATCTTTGCTTTGAGTTTAATGCATATCTCCAGAGGTTGCTGATATAATACCTCCAAGATACGTCCCACTAATTATCAATAAGGGTCATACCTTATTTTGAAGTAGTCGCTTTTAATTCTTTAAGAGCTATAAGAAAGTAGAAAACGTCTTATGTAGGATGAGGTATGGGAGAAGGCAGAAATCATAGCTAAGAGTTGAGGCTGTATGTAGTAGGGGTTCTGGGGTTACCTACTTTATAATTGAGCTTATAGCCTTCCCTGTCTGCCTTCATCTAAGTGCAATTACGTACATGATTTAGTCAGTCTTTTTCTCAACTATAATTTGTATACTTCTTTTAGTAATTTCAAATGCATGTATTTTACCTATTTCCTTCATTAAAAAAATAAGCAGACAAAAAGACATGCAAGTTATATCTTTGGGAATTGGGGTTTAGAAAATGTTGATCAACTAATGTTAACATAAGACTGGATTCACTAGAGACACTGGTTCTAGTGAAACATATATTTTAATCTAGCTCTCTTGGAAACCTTTTTTTCTAGCAACAACAACAAAAAAATCCCTAAAATAAAACACAACAAAACACTGGCTTCCAAAGACTTGAGAATCAGTTTGCCAATTCCTAATGACTATGTCACCCCTTGGGATAGATAGTGTACCCAGCTAAATTTGTACTCACAATTTTTTTTTTTGAAAGGAGAAAACAAAAGACTGAATTTAGCCTAACAAGAGACTAGTTATGGAGGGAGAAAAATGAATTAAATCCTTTGTTGCAAATGAGTTTATGTGTCCATTTGGAGAATCTCTTTCTTTTCTGTTGCTACCTTACCAGTTAACGTGTAGCTGTAATTTATCACACCCTCATGACCCAAAGGAATTAAGACACCTTGGAAAGTACCTGAATCAGACGTAAAAGACATCTGACAGAATCACAGGATCTGGTTCTCTGTTTGTAAAACACTTAGGCTCTAAGTGCTGAATTTTCTCATTATGACCAAATAAAATAAAATAAAATATCACATGGAATGAAAGCAGGGGAATGTGCTGGAAAAGTAGATCGAATATCCTCAGTGGATAGCGAGTGCCTGCCACCTCCAAGGTCTATGGAGGAAGACTTTATTTCTTTCTCCCAAGACATAAAATCACAGACCCAAGATGTATGTTAATGTGCAACAGTGATTATCTTACTTCATTGCTTTGCAGCAAATGCATGCCTGGTTTGTGGAAAGTTGAAAATTAAATACAGACATCAGAAGGATGGGGGTGAAAGGGATTTGTTAGGTGTTTGCACTGAGATGCTAAATAACTCCCATTAAGTTACATGTTGTAATTAAAACATTACTTTGAATTGGTTTCAAAACTTAAGCAGATCCAGAGAAACTAGAAGGGGAATTAGGAACTAATTATGTTAAAGTACTGAAGATCAATTTCTCATGGGTTGGTAGCTTCATATTATTGTTTCTTTAAAACAGGAAGGCAAATATTATAAGGAAATATCAAAGGATGCTTTTCCAGGGCTCTGCATTATTCATCAGTATTAAGTATTTCTGTAATAGAGTTTAATTGAGTTAGCTTATCTTGATTTTAGTAATACATACTGTACCCACCATGAAGTTTGCTGCTCTTCCTAACAACAGAATGCCAAAAGACATTTATTTAGAACATCATCTCAGAAGTGTAAAGGCTGGATTTCAAAACAGTATTTTCCAGCTCCAAATGGAAGATGATATTCATATATGATGAGTAAAATTTAATCAGGAAGCATTTAGTTTTATCCTTTTATTTTCTTCTTCTTCCTGAAGAGTAACACTGATATTTGATTAGATCAATCCCATCCGTGACTCCGTGCTTCAAAATGAAATGAACTTTCAGTTAATTTCCTTGTGCTTCTTGGTAATTTTGGAGTCCCCTCCCATTCTCCCACACTGGAAAGGAAGAGAGGGTGAGTGAGATGAGGGTGATTCCCATGCTGAACACCACATTGCCACGTATACTGTGGTTTATTTCATTTTTAAAATTTTATGTGCTCTACCATGCTGTGGAATTTCTTCCATTCTGTGGATCTTTACTCTGCCTCTAAAACGTTGATCCGACTTTGTCACATTAGAGAGCAAGGCTCAAGGATATTTTCTAGAACAATCTGAACTTATAGGAACTATGACAATTTGCCTCCAGGCTTTCAACTAGAGGTAATATGATGGAGAAAGGCTCCAGTTGCTTGCTGCATTGAACAGGAAACTCATTGGCACGTTGAACAGAACCTACGTTGCCCATGGGCTCCATGCTAGTTACTGAGCACATCAGGGATATTACAGCAAGCTTGTTCCTGGGAGACTTAATACACCCTAGATGGTTGAGTAGGTCAAGAACTCCTTGATGGCCTTGCCACACCTTTCGGAGACTAGAACATTTACAACATCTCTCCTTCCCTCTCTTCTTCACTCAAGGGTAGATCTACACTGTGGTGTGACAATTGCCCCAATGCTCCACAGCTCCTCTTATATTCTTTCTTTTTTAATTTAATTTAATTTAATTTTTAATTTAATTATTATTTATTTTTTATTATGTTCATTTTATTTTCTTTCTTGAAGCTTTCTCCGAACAAAATCATTGCATGTTTAATGTGACCTTAAAGTCTTTCTCAGAGAAACTGGACTATCAAGATCTTTTATTTAATGTTATATAATAATATAAAATGTAAGGCAGAGAGAAAGAAAACAGGGATATTTTCAGAATTTTTTTAATAAAATCACAGAATATTTACAGAATTGTATATTTGTACAAACAAAAATGGATCTAATCATGGGAAGAAGATTAAGAAAGTTCAGTTGTATCTTAGAGTGCCAGATCCCTACTGTGACAACTTATTTAAAATTGTGAGTGTTTCTTCTCCTGCTTAGTGAACTTTATTAAGTCTGATCTTTTAAGCTATGTAAACATGTTTTTTGATGTATTTAAAGAAGCACTGAATTTAAGGTTTATATCTGAGTTTACAAACAGGGCCTGAGTGAGTTGAGATTCATTATATATCTAGTTTGTTTTTTTTTTTTTTTTAAGATTTTATTTATTTATTTGACAGAGAGAGACAGCTAGAGAGGGAACACAAGCAGGAGGAATGGGAGAGGGAGAAGCAGGTTTCCCGCCGGGCAGGGAGCCCGATGAGGGGCTCAATCCCAGGACCCTGGGATCATGACCTGAGCCGAAGGCAGACGCTGAACGACTGAGCCACCCAGGCGCCCCCATTATATATCTAGTTTTTTCTGTGATTTTAATACGACTTTTCTTTTGCTTATCTCTAGTTCAGCAGCCAACCTTCACCAAACTAAAGGCAACAAAACCCACTAACAAAAGAGATAAAAGCATCTCCATCTAATAGGCTATTGACATCACTCTCTTCTTCATATAGAGAAAAAAGGATTTTCAGAGTTATGTGGAAAATATGTTTTTCTGCTGAATACTATGCAAAATGGTGAGGAAGAGAAAAAAATTGTCAGACTTATTATAAAGATAGAACCCCATTTATAAATAAAATTGTATAATTATAAATCCTAAGAGTTATTTAAATAAATTGACTTAAAATATTTTATTTGAGTTACTAAAGTAACTCAAACTGAGTGTAATGAGATTCTCTGGGTTTTTTGTTTGTTTGTTTGTTTTAATGGATAGTTTTGTAACTCAAGTTAACTTGAGTTCAATGGATACTTACACACAGACACGTAATTTTGGTATATATTACTTTGTGTATGATTTTTAATTACTCTATTTGTAATGACACAAAATTTAGATATATTTAAAATTAAATTTGAATCAAATTTTAGTGGAACCATAAAGTTATACTTTGGAACTAGGAGATCATAGTTTGAAAAATCACTGAACTATTCATATGTATGAATATATATATGCATATATAAATATGTATATATATGCAGATATATGTATATTTGAAATACATAGCAAACTTGTATATAACAAATACTTATGATATTTTTGATCACATATTTTCTGTTAGAGAACTGTGATCTAGGAGTATGCTCCTAGAGAAAGAAAAACACATTGCCTAAAAAATTAATGAAAATGGGAAATGGAAAGAGGAACAGTAATTCAAATAGGTGTTTTGTTTGTATTTTGTCAAATAATTCTTTCTTTAGATTAAATTGACATAGAATATTTATTATATACATGTACCAACCCAGAGTTTGGTAGATCTTTCTTTATGTCACTGACTTAACTTGATTTTATGTTACTGTGGATACAGTTTGACTCACTTTTAGTGCTTTGCAAGGTAGTATTGTCTTTTTCAGTCTAGTTCACTACACACAGAAAAGACAGATATCAGAGTGTAACCTTGACCTTCCCAAGTGTATATTTCTTTAATTAGGACATTTTTTCCATGCTTAATAATTATTTCAATATTGACTTTTATACCTAGCATACACACACATTACACACTGCTACTGACAGTGGTTTTGTTCAACGTGTAGTTGTGGCTGGGAAAATATATGCATCATTAACAATGCTTCCCACTATTACATTTGTGGTTGCAGGAACTATTTGAAGAATCTGTTGTAATTTGCTCTTGTCTTTCTCTGTTTGGTGTGAGATCTTTACCCAGAAAGAACTAATCTATATTGAGGTCAAGGCTACCTCTAATAGAGAATTCTGCCCTGTTACAATGTAGGGCATGCCAGCTACTGGGGAGAGAGAGAAAGGGCTGGTAGGTTTGTTCCATTATTATTGATCTTAATCCATCATTTAAGCTGCAGTAGGATTTGTTGGGAGATTTGATAAAACAATACAAAACAATTTTGCTAAAGTATAGCATGGGAAGATAGAAATGGACATTGATGGGAAGGGCGAAAATGGCACTGTCACATTTTGAGAAAATAGAATATGGTTAAAACTCATAATCCTTTAGTTGTTAAACTGTGCATCCAGTGAATGAACAATAAAAGATGAGGTGTTGATGTGTTACAATTATATTTCTGAGTCTTCTGAACTTCTTAGTTAGTAGATAGACATTGAAAGCACTGCTATTTATTGGTGCGTTTTTGGCAATGACTCTATGCTGCTTCCACCTTCTAAGCCCTCACAAATGCACTGTGAAGATTTACATTCATAACAAGTATAGAACCCTGGAGGGAGAGTTGTAGTTATGAAATTTACCTCTCAAACCCATAACATATCTTTGGCAAGGAAATCAGTTACATTAAATTTCCCCCCAAACCCTCCTCACCTTTGAGAAAAACAATGTCCTTAATTCTACCAAAGCACTAGAAAAGCTAGGACAAGTCCAAGAATCTGCCAGGAGGGGAAAACTACCAGGTGTTTAAATGGCAAACATCCATAGGATACAGTTGAATGCATAAAGATGAATGAGGATGAAACATTTAGTTTGAAATGAATTCAAGTGAAAATTAAGCCAGACTATGACTGAAATATAATTTAATCTGTTCATTTTGCTCTAGTTAACCCCCACATATAAAAATATGCACTGAGAAAACAGGAACATGGTATAATATATATTGTAAAAACATATGGTAAGTATCCAAAGAGAAGTGTCAACCTCAAAACCAAGCAAACATAGTGCTCCCACTGGACACAAATTAAACCTGGGAAGCCTGTTAAGTGCATAGCCAGGAAAAATATGACATATATTATAGGAAATAGGAAAGATAAACCAAAATAGGGAAAGATAAAGCAAAGTTACCAAACCTCACAAGACATTTTACCAATGCAGGTCCCTTTTTTCACAGATAAGTAATCATATCTGTAATGGAAAACTACAAATAAGGATTGGCATGGAATAAAATACACTTCAGTTTTTCTTTCTTTGTTTTTGTTTTCCTTTATTTTGTAAGGAAACAAATTATCAGTAGAAGCATAATTGGATGTGAGATGTGATAAAAGAATGAATTCTTTCAGAGGTGATGCTGGTAGAATTTTTTTTTTTTTTTTTTGGTCTCTAGTGGCAAATTATTGGAGGTGCTATTTAGCTTGGATTTTCTGAGATTTGTAATTTCAAATATTTTCCTCTATGTCAGAACTTGAGATTTGGTGCATAGAAAATTCAGTATTTACTACTTTTTGAGATCATATATATGCATGTATATATGTATTCTATATAATTATAAATATATACACAAATATAAATAAAGACAGAGAGAGAGGGGGGTGGAGGAGAGAGACTTATTTATTTTAAGGAGTTGGCTCCAGCAAGAGTTGAGTTAATTTGAATTTGAAATCTTGAGCATAAGGTAGTCTGGCAAACAGAATTTATTCCTCTTCCATGGGACTCCAGTCTTTTTCTTAAGGCTCTTGACTGATTGGATAAGGCCCACCCATATTATGGACAACCATCCGCTTTACGCAAGGTCTACTGATTTAAATATTGTTCTCATCTAAAAACAACATCACAACAATATCTTCACAACAACAGATATATTGGTGTTTCACCAAATAACTGGGCACCATAGCCTAGCCAAACTGATACATAAAGGTGACTATCACAGTTACATAAGGATCAGATTTAACACTGTATATGGGATAATCTAGAAAACTAAACACTGTTGAAACCTTGTCACCTTAAATCCATAAGGTGTGGATAGAATAGGTGTGTGCAGCAGAGAGAGTTAACATTTGGCAAATACTTACAGTCAGTTCCCAACTTACAATGGCTCAACTCATGGTTTTTCTACTTTACAATGGTATGAAAGCCATACACAGTCAGTATAAACTGTACTTTGATTTTTGGTTTTTATTTTTTTTCCTGGTCTAGTGATATGTGGTACAATACTCTGATAATTCTGGGTAGTGCCAACAAGTCACAGCTTCCTTCCAGTCAGCCACACAATCCTGAGGATAAACAACCAATACACTTACATTCATCTGCTCCCAAAAGGCCATTCTGTTTTTCACTTTCAGTATAGTATTCAATAAATATTTTATGAGATATTCAACACTTTATTATAAACTGGGTTTTGTTAGGTGATTTTGCCCAACTGTAGGCTAGTATGAGTGTTCTGAACACGTTTAAGATAGGCTAGGTTAAGCTGTGATGTTCAATAGGTTAGGTGTATGTAATGCATTTTCAAATTACAATGGATTTGTCAGGACATAACTCCTCATTAGATCTGTATTTGTTCCTTGTGATTTCAAATTTCACAGGCAGTGTCCACCAGTACGGGCCAATAGATTCTCTTTGTCACTTCTAGATTGAAGTCATTAAGAGCTGGTGTATGTTCTCCATTTCTTTGCTATTACAAGATGGAGAAAGGGTATCTTACCTGTGATAAAATTATGTGAGAAGTAGTAAACCTGCATTTTTTTTAAGCTAGCCAGATATCAAGTATTTTATGTTGCATCAGCCTGGTTAAGATAGTGGCATACATTTCATATAAAAATAATTCATTCACATTATAAAAGACATGCTCTTCGTTGAAATTTAAAAAAAAGAAATATAAAGAAGGAAATTAACATTAGATGAGCATTACTTAAATCTCACTGCATCTTCTTCTGATATTTGAATCTATATACTAAATTAAAAATTGTTGTTCTTAACTGTGACACAATCACAAAGACACACATATGAAACTAGAAAACATACACATGCACATAAGTTGTACCCTTACATTTAAAGACATAAGATTGTTGGTTGTCCTTAATTTCATATGATTAAAATTCTTCAGAAGTAAAATTAGATGATCATGATAGATATTCATAGGAAAATCTAAACCCCAATTATTTTATATTTATGTTGTTTCCAACATTATTGTAGTTGTAAAATTATCTGAAAAAAAACACTTATCATTGACAAGATCCTATTACCATTTAACCCTTTTAATATCCAGAATGTCACCATTGCTCATATTAGTCAGCTTTCTAACCTTATAATTAGGAATGCTATAAACACTTCTATTGACTTCAAATATTTTTAAAAAAATGTGAACAATTATATATAGTTGTATTCTGCAATTGCAAAAATTGATACATTAATTTTATGTTTAATAATGTAATGGTTTTTAAAACATTTTATGACTAAATATAAAGCATTATTGTACAAGTTCAGTATTATCAATATATTTTTTAAAAACTTAAATATAAATGGCTTACTTCATATATATTGATAGTCAGATCTTATATATTGAAAGTTTTTCAATTGTAATGGAAGATAGTGAAATCTTTAACTGTGATTTAGATTCTGCTTTTTAGTTAGAAAAACAAAACAATAGAGAAAAAATATATTTCAAAGTGGATTGTTAATAAATATATTATACAAATTGATGACACATTCATTTTCCTATGGTATCAAATAAGTTTCACCACATCACATTTTCCATACTTTCCTGTTTTCTTCAAAAGTTATTTTTCTTTAGGGGTGCCTGGGTGGTACAGTCAGTTAAACATCTGACTCTTGGTTTCGGCTCAGGTCATGACCTCAGGGTCCCAAGATCAAGCCCCTGGGTCTGGCTCTACTCTCAGTGCAGAGTCTGCTTAAGACTTTCGCTGCCCCTCCCCCACCTCTCTCTCTCCTCTCTCTCAAATAAATAAAGTTATTTTCTTTATTTTCAAATATTGTGCTTGATGACAGAATTTCTTTTCTCCAAAAATTGATATATTGGAATTATACAAATTATATTTTAAGATCTTCTTACTTAGACTTCAAACATTTTGCATCTTATTTTATTTCAAAATCCAAATATTTCATTATTTTGAGAAAAATTATAATTTCCAGAATTTTGAAATCCTTATGAAAATTTCTCCTTTAGTTATTGTATTACTAAAAATATGATAGATTTATAGTAGGTTTTCATATGCACATAGTTCTTCAGGAAAGTGTTCATTTTTATGGCTATTCATATTTAACACTATGTATGTCAGTGTTTCTTAAATTGTTTCAAATACAAATGTAATTAAAAATCACAATTGTGTTTTTCTATCTGTGAAATGATTTTTAAAATATAGTTCAATCAAACAAAGTTGTTTCAATACATCCTTAAAAAAATGATTCCATGATATCTTGTGCCACAATTTAAAATTTCAGCATGTAAGTATCACTGGCTCTTTTCCAAGCACATGACAATTCACTTTAGTAACAAAGCTTTTGCTTGGGTAGTTAAAACATCCTATTTGATATAATAACAGAAATTTAAGATGAAAATTAAATAATCAGAGAGGCCAGTATTAAATTAAAAAATTAAATGAAATTCTCCAGTTAAATCTCAAATTTAATTATTAAAACTAAATTCAGCATAAAGATGAAGAAAGCTGTCAGAGAAAAAACTACATACAATTGGATCCGTAGCTGACCAAAGTGTCGTATTTGCTTTAAGTTTGGTTATTTGGATTCCATATACCCAGCATATGTAGCATGTATAAATACTATATTTTGAGGTATGTGACATGATATTGCCAGTTGTACACCTAAGTACAGATTTATCATCATCTGATGTATTCTATCTTATATCTCATTTACTGGGGGTAAATTTAAGATATCTTCATATTTATTATATCATTAAAATAAAAATGAACTAAATGTTCTATACTTTAGCCATTTAGCAATTTAGTTATAAATGGAATATCAAAATTATTTAGGTAAATGAACCTTTAGGGTAAAGAAAAAGTAATTCCAGCTGGCACACATTTGTCCTTTACCTTGAAAATCTCAAATATACGCACTATGATCATCACGGAGCCTGCTGTTCTTTCCCAGGGCCTGGATATGGCTTCTTAGACTTATCTTCACTAGCCGCAAAAATCAGCCCTGTCTGATTTTTAATTTAAAGATGAAATAGCACATCTATTCTGAGGCTTCTGCATCTATAGACCCTTATCCACCTAAAGATGGGCATGACTTGGAGTTAGGAAAAATATGTATTAATATTCCCTCAATTGTACTACTAAATCGTGGAAGAAGCAAATAGATTTTGGCTGTCTTTGAAAGCTCCATAAACAGATGTCAAGATGACCAAAAGGCAAATCTTCAAACCATACACAATACTCCTACCAAGAAATCATGCTTCTAAATATTTTAACTATCTGGCGTGTCCCTTTCTTAAAACAGCATATGGTGACATCTCTTTTAAGGTAAGCTGTAATTTGTGCATGCATTAACACTAAAAAAAATTATATCCAATTTTGTAACTAATTAGATGTTTACCGTCTTTGGCTATTGACTAACAAAGCACAGGCATCTGAAAGTGCTCGAAGCAAGAAGCCCTCGAAGGTCCCCCTGGAGCTCTGGGTCACAGAGATGTTGCCTGTGTACACCCTTGTACACGTGGTGGAACACATGTGTATAATTTTCCCAGGAAAAGGCTATTGAAGTACATTATATTTTGCTAAGTGAGGGACATGTGACACTTTATAAGTAGCTGAATAGAAATGGAGAGAGATGAATGTGATAGAGAGAGATGTTCAGTGAATGGGCTCAGACGAAGAATGCCTCATTTGTGCGCCACCTAACACTCCTACCTGACCCTGAGCACAGGGCTTGCCCAGCTTCCTCTACAAATAGGACTCTAAAACCTAGGAGAGGATAGATGCAAAAGTAATCTAATACTAGTGACTCAAACGGCACGTCCTTGTTTAAATAACCCTAATGCGATCTGACACATCCTTTAAAACAAAGGGGAACAAATAAGATAATGAAATTCCTGGTTGCAGTTATAATGTATTCGTCTATTCGTCTATTCTTTCTTAAAGCGCAGTATTTCACCCAGCCTTATAAATAGTCCAATATTTGCATGCATCTTGGATAATACATTTTTCTCTAATAGACGATACTCTAAGAGATGATACTCCTTGGTAGTAGAATTGAAAGATCTCTGCAACTGGAGAAAGAAAGCCAGCATTTTGAGTCCCGACCCATTCTAGCACTTTTCAGCCGGCTGCCATTGGGCAAGTCTATGATACCCAGTTTCCTCATCTCTCAATTTTGTTGGAGAGACAAAGTAAGGTAATATACCTCACAGGTACATGCAAAATGTGTAGCTCTAGTCAAGCATGAATTCTTTTCATCGTGTTCTCATGGAAAAGAGGAAAACTTTCAATTATAAGCAGGGTTTTTAATTAATAACTTTATTGTGTTGTATACTAGCCTTTGGCCACCCAGGTTTTTGTTGTTGTTGTTGTTGTTTTTGTTTTTCTAATCTACCAGTAATTGTAACGTGAGAGGTTGAGAGGGAAAAGAAACCTGCATTTTTTCAAACAGTCCTTTCACTTATGGGTAGGAAACTTATTTCAGGTCATGGTCTCCTTGGCTTTTCACAAGAGAGCATGGTTCTATTTGAGCTTGCCGCTGTGGAAAGTGTTACAGGTCCTTAACGCATCACGTTGCTTCTTAAATAAAACTGACCTGTGACATAAAGAGCTGCTTTTATCATTAAAACAAACAAAAGACAAAGAAAAGAGGGGCGCCTGAGTGGCTCAGTCGTTAAGCGTCTGCCTTCGGCTCAGGTCATGGTTCCAGGGTCCTGGGATCGAGCCCCACATCGGGCTCCCTGCTCAGTGGGGAGCCTGCTTCTCCCTCTCCCACTTGCCCTGCTTGTGTTCTGTCTCTCTCTGTCAGATAAATAAAATCTTTAAAAAAAAAAAAAAAAAAAAAGACAAAAGAAAGAGAGAAAATAAAGAAGGAAAGATAGGCGGAAAAGGAAAAGCAAAAACCACGGAATCGTGATCTACGGAACTATTACGGGGAAAAGTGTCCTAAAATAAGATACAGACATCGTTGCCTTTAATTGTGCTTGAGCACTGTTTTAATGCCCCAAACTGCAAGCAGAGAAGCAGAATATAAAAAACAATATAGGCACACATACCCACATTTGACAGACTTTGACTAAGGGAAAAACAAAACAGAACAAAACAAAACTCTGAAACAGATGTTTCTTTTCCCCCTTTTGAACAAACATTTTACTGAAATTCTTCACACCAGATTTTACTGATTAATCTGGAAAAGGGAGTGACGGGTGCTGCTGAAGCTAATCACAGGAAACAGACACCAAACTGCAGTCCATTTTTCCTGCCTCTGACAGCGGCATCTGGCTCCTTGGCAGGCTCCGTCCACCTTTGCGTTGACGTCCTAGGAGCTGCCTCAATTCTGTCAGTTTCCTGGGATGTCGCCGTTGGGCTGAGGCTCACCACAATCATTTTATTTCCTTGTTCGTCATGCCGGATCTCGAGGAAATTCTTTCTTCTGTTTCTGGAATCATAGAAATATTGTATATAAAGTCAACCCAACCATGTGTTTCCGAGATGTAATCCTGAGATGCCCATAGAGGTGTTTTACTTCTCAAGGCTGAATTTCATCTTGGATACATATTCAATTTTAGCCTAGAAGGAATGGCCAAATGGAGGAGAGTCAAATACTTCTCAAAGTGAAGCAATAAATTATTTCACGGATCATAGGAGGGTATCAGTGGCCCACTGATATAAAACCAAGCCAAAGAAAGTTAGAAGGAAAGTGAGAAAGTGCTCCTAAATTAAGTCTCTGCTGGATTGCTTTGCTAGGGAAAAAGAGTACAACCTCAAAGTGGAATCAAAGCCAATGGATCAAGAACTAAAAATCTAGTACAGAGGAGGAATAGGAACGTAAAATGGATTTCTCTTCTTAATTTCAAAATCCGTAGGTTATCATTAAATTTAATATAATTGTGGAATTTCAGAATCTTTCAAGTGGAAAGCTATGCATGGCAAGTTAGGCCGTAAGATATTAGTAGCTATTGTCTTGAAAAGCTTGTGTCTGCCATGTATTTTATAGCAGATATTTAATTTACATAATTGATTTAATGACCAGAGCCCTGCTGGTGCTCTCTGGTAAGAAAAGTACTATGACTTAAAGGGTAATTAGTTATTAGAGATCTGAATATTCTCACATCAATGAAGGTTTTAGTTCTAACTTCAAAATGTGGAAATGCATTTTAAAGAATTATTTTTGCCTTTTTAATAATAAAATGCATTTCTTTCATATTATAAAGTATTCACACTGTATTTTAAGACATAAAAATGGAATATCCTTCATTTTCTTTTCCTCACACAATCCCCTCCAAAGAGACATCTCCAGTTAATGGACTGATCACTATCCTTTCTATGCATTTACATGTGTGCATTTTACACAAATAACTTATTGTTTTTTAAGCATACATAAGGTCATGATATGTATGTTCTGAGACTTGATTTTTCGTTGAACGATATATTCTGGAAAAGTTTCAATGTCATTTTGCAAAGACTTCATTATTTTTAATGGTTGCATCATATTCTGTATAATGAAGATCCTAAAATATATAATATACAATTCCCCTCTTGATGGGCACTTAGGTTGTTTCAATATTTCAAAGTTATGAGACAGTATCACAATAAACCTCATATGCGAAAATATTTATCAAGGATAATATTGTAGAAAAGAAGTTTCTGAATTTAAGGATAGAGTCACTTAAATTTTTGGTGGCTATATTACCAAACCGGCTTATTAGCCTTTTCTGATATATACTCCATCAACAGTAGAGGACAGTTCTTATTTTCTCATATCATTTTTCAGCCACTTGAATTTTTTGTTTATCTAATGAGAGATCTCACTGTGATTTTTAATACATGTTTTCCTGGTTATGAACAAATATATAAATATTTTAATTTTTTGTCATTTGTATTTACTTAACTGTGAATTGACTAATCAAACCATATTCATTTTCTGTTAGAATATATGTAATTTCCTTAGTTGTATATTTGAATGCTATATATTCTGCATATTATTTTTCTGCATATTAATTCTTTGTTTATTAAATATGGTACAAATTATTTTTTCCAACTGTAATTTATATCTTAATGTTTTAGTAGTTTATCATAATAAAATTGTCTATTTTGACATAGTCAAATCTGTTGGTTTATTCCTTTGTGGCTTTTGATTTGGGTTCTTTTTAGGAAGAAGTTTTATAATTCAAAGTTATCTAAACTTTTCTTTTATATTTTTCTTTAATACTTGTTTTGTTTTTAGTTCCTTAAACCATTAGGGGTTTGTTGTTGTGTATGACATGAGGTATGGTTCTAACTCATTTTTTCTTCATTATAGCCAATATTTCCACTAATTGTTGACTAGCCAATAATTTCTCAAATTATTTTTGAAGTTCTCCCTTATCTTAAATTAAATCCCCTTAAATAAGTTGAGTGCTTTACTTTATTCTGTTTCATTTGTTGATTTTGGTATTACTGCACCCCAAAACTACAAATACTATAATTTTGTAAAAGTACCCAGTTCATCGGGGGCACCTGGGTGGCTCAGTCAGTTAAGCATCTGCCTTCGGCTCAGGTCATCATCTCAGGGTCCTGGGATCAGGCCCACATCAGACTCTCTGCTCAGTGGGGAGTCTGCTTCTTCCTCTCCCTCTGCTAGTGCTCTCTGTCTCTCACTTGCTCACTCCCTCAAATAAATACATAAAATCTTTAAAAAAAAAGTACCTAGTTCATAAGTGATTTAAATAAAATATTGTTTTTATCATAATTAATTACCCATTTTTGCCTTATTTTTTTTAAAGTAGTCTCCACACCCAATGTCAAACCCAATGCAGGGCTTGAACTGACAACTCTGAGATCAAGACCTGAGCTGAAATCCAGAGTCGAATGCTTAACTGACGGAGACACCCAGGTGACTTATTTTTTTTAAATTAAAATAAGAAGAAAAATAAGTAGCTTGTAAAATGTCTTATATGCCTATATCTAAAAAAAAAAAAAATTTTGAGAGAAATGTCATTATTTCAGCCACAATGGTGAAATTAGAGATGGTGCAGTAGAAGTAGGCAAATTCAAATCAGTATAGCTTTCTTCTGTCATTAAGCTGAATCATGTCTAGCAAGCCAAGGAAAGCATGGATATATCTCGAATGAGTCTGAATAATTTGAATCTCGGTCTATTGGCTTTCTGGCATTTTCTGTTCAAGTGGACATAGTTTCCTCAATTGCCATATTTAGAGCTAAGTACACTGAACAGTTTATGGGTCTTTTGTGCATGATTTACAAATTAACTGTTGACCCAGACAACTATTGTCATTTCATCAATGACGAAATTTCTCTCAGGGTAACTCTTGGCTGAGAAGAAACTTCAGTGGATGTTATTCATGTATGTAAGTATGCCAGAGAGAGATCCAAAATACATCCCTACTTATCACACCTCATTAATAGTAAAAAGAAAACAAACCATTTAAATAAATTTCCTTATTTTTCTTAGAGTATGCTGTTTGGAATAGTATATATTTATCAGAATAATTTGATTACATCAGTCAAAACTAAAGAAGTCTAGTCATCTTAGGGATTTTTTTTTCATTCATTGATTCATTCCTTTGAAACACATTACCTGAACGTCTAATATGAATGCAAATTTAATCAGGTAGTTATCAGGATTAAGACAACTATGCATATTTGCATGGAGAAGGAAACGGTCCTAAAGAGGTCACTACTGAAAGTTAGAGTATATTTCTTGGGGTGTAAAAGAGCCTTGGGACACTTAAACTCTCAACATAAACTTCTGCTCCAGTAGCCCAAGGGAAATCCTCTGGAAAAGTTCCCAAGTATTAAAGCCATTAGAAAAAAAGTAATGAGCAGTTAGGACGAGGGCACACTAAATTGATAATGGGATAATGGGATATAAAGGGATCTGCCCAGAGAACAGATAGTGTGTGTCACACACAGAAATATAACTTTATGTACAGGAATATCTTGTTTTGTTGCACTTCACTTTATTATGCTTTGCATGTATTACATTTTTTCATAAATTGAAGGTTTGTGGCAACTCCATGTGCAGCCCATCTAGAGGCACCATTTTTCCAAGAGAATTTGCTCACTTTGTATCCCTGCATCACATTTCGGCAGTTCTCACAGTATTTCTAACTTTTTTATTATAATTTTTTATGGTGACCCATGATCAGTGATTATTGATGTTACTATTGTAGTTATTTTGGGATACTGTGAGCTGCACCCTTAATATAAGGCAGCAAATTTAATTGATAAATGCTGTGTGTGTTCTGACTGCTCCACCGACCAGCCATTTCCCTGTCTCTCTCCCTCTCCTCAGGCCTCCCTACTCCCCGAGATACAACAATATTGAAATTAGGCCCATTAATAGCCCTAGAATGGCCTCTAAGTGTACAAGTGAGAGGAAGAATTACATGTCTCTCACTTTAAATCAAAAGCTAGGAATGACTAAGCTCAGTGAGGAGACCATGTTGAAAGTCTAGATAGACCAAAGCTAAGTCTCTTGTGCCAGTTAGCCAAGTTATGATTGCAAAGGAAAAGTTATTGAAGGAAATGAAAAGTGCTGTTTCAGTGAACATGTGAATTATAATAAAGCAAAACAGTCTTACTGCTGATACGGTGAAAATTTTAGTGGTCTGGATAGGTCAAACCGGCCGTAACATTCCCTTAAGCCAAAACCTAGTTCAGAGCCAATTCCCCAACTGTCTTTATTTCTATGAAGGCTGAGAGAGGCAAGGAAGCTGCAGAAGAAAATTTTGAAGCTGACAGAGGTTGGTTCATGAGGTTTAAAGAAAGAAGCTGTCTCCATAATATAAAAGTGTGAAGTGAAGTAGCACATGCTGATGTAGAAGCTGCAGCAAGTTCTCCAGAGGATCGAGCTAAGATATTTAATGAAGGTGGCCACACTAAACAACAGATTTTCAATGTAGATGAAACAGTCTTCCATTAGAAAAAGATGCCAGCTAGGATTTTCATAGATAGAGAGGAGAAGTCAATGGCTGGCTTTAATGCTTCAAAGGACAGCCTGACTCTCTAATTAGGGACTAATGCTGCTGGTGACTTCAAGTTGAAGCCAATGATCATTGACCATTCCAAAAATCCTAAGACCCTCAAGAATTCTGCTAAATATACTCTGCCTATGCGCTATTCTATAAATAGAATGAAAAAGGCTGAATGACAGCACCTCTGTTTACAACACAGTTTACTGAATATTTTAAGCACACAGTTGAGAATGACTGTTCAGAAAAAAACAGATTTCTTTCAAAATATTACTTCTCACTATCAGTGCAGCTGGTCAGCCAAGAGCTCTGATGGAAATGTATAATGAGATTAATGTTGTTTTCATGCCTGGTAACACAATGTCTATTCTGCAGCCCCTGGGTAAAGGAGTAATTTCAATTTTCAAGTCTTATTATTCAAGAAATACTTGGTAGCTATAGCTACCATTGTTCTGATGGATCTGAGCAGAGTAAATTGAGAATTTCTGGAAAGAATTCACCATTCTAGATGCCATTAAGAACATTCATGATTCATGGGAAGAGGTCAAAATATCAACATTAACAGAAGTTTGGAAGAAGTTGATTCCAGCCCTCATGGATGACTTTGAGAGGTTCAAGACTTCAGTGGAGGAAGTACCTGTAGAGGTGATGAAAATAGTAAGAGAACTAGAATTAGAAGTGGAACCTGAAGATGGGTGTGAATTGCCGAAATCTCATGATGAAACTTTAATGGATGAGGAGTTGCTTCTTGTGGATGAGTAAAGAAAGTGGTTTCTTGAGATGGAACCTATTCCTGGTGAAGAATTGTGAAGACTGTTGAAATAGCAACCAAGGAGTTAGAATATTACATAAACTTAGTTGATAAAGCATCTGCAGGGTCTGGAAGGATTGACCCCAACTTTGAATGAAGTCCTACTCTAGGTAAAATGCTATCAAACAGCATGGTATGCTACAGAGAAATCATTTGTGAAAGGAAAAGTCAATCAATGTGGCAAACTTCATTGCTGTCTTATTGAAACTGTCATGGCCACCCCAGCCTCCAGTGCTGATCAGTCAGCAACCATCAACGTTGAGGCAAGAACTTCCACCAGCAAGAAGATTACTTGTCACTGAAAGGTCAGATGATGGTTAGCATTTTTTACAATAAAATATTTTTTAATTAAGTTATGTACATTGTTTTTTTTGACATAATGTTATTCACACTTAGTAGACTACAGTGTAGTGCAAACATAACTTTCAGATGAACTAGGAAACCAAAAAAATTTTTTGACTCACTTTATTGCAATATTTCCTTTATGTGGTGATCTGGAACTGAATGCACGATATATACAAGGTATGTCTGTCTTGCAGAGATACACACAAAGATGAACACATTAATGTGCTTCTGTATTACTTTCCTACTGTTGCTATAAAAAAAAAATTACTTCGAATGTAGTGGCTTAAATAACATATATTTATTATTTTTACAATTCCAGATGTCAGAATTGTAAAATGGGAGTCCCTGGGCTGCAATCAAGGTGTTGGGAGGGCTGCATTTCTTCTCATGGGTTTAGGGGAGAATCTGTTTCCCTTCTTTTTCCATCTTCTGGAAGCTGTCTGCATTCCTTGGCTTATGACCCCTTCCTACACCAGCGAGGTCAGAAATTGCATCTCTCTGACCTGTGCTTCCCCTTTGTACAGGGTTTTTCAGTTTCAATGACATAATACATGTGAAGCACACTGTCCTGTGTGGGACATATGACCACTCAACATACACTTGCTATTTTGTACCACTTAAGCAAATTCAAGTTTCTTAAGGTACTCAGTAAAATTTTATAGATGGGGAAAATTCTGTAATCAGTAGGCAAAGTAATTCCTTCATCCATTGCCAAATCCAAGGTCGTAAAGGTTTACTACTATGTTTTCTTCTAAAAGGCTTATGGTTTTACTCTTGTATTTAGGTTGTTGGACCATTTTGGTTAATTTTTGCATGAAATGAGGTAAGTGTCCAACTTCGTTCTTTTGCCTGTAGATACCCAGTTGACCCAGGACAGTTGGTGGAAGAGACTGTTCTTTTCCCATCAAATGATCTTGGCACCCTTGTTGAAAATACACTCGCCATAGATATCCAGGATGATTTATGGACTCTCAGTTCTATTTCATTGAGTATATCTTTCCTTACACCAGTACAACACTGTCTTGATTACTGTTGCTATGCAGTAAATTCTGAAATCAAGAAGTGTGAGTCTTCTAAATTTATTCTGCATTTTCAATTTGTTTTGGCTATTTTGGGTTCCTGGGAATTCCATATGAATTTGAGGACTGGCTTTTCCATTTCAGCAAAAAAGGCCATTGGAATTTTGAAAGGGATTGAACTGACTCGGTAGATCACGTTGGGTAGTGCTGCCATCTTAACAATAACCAATCCAGGAATGTGGTTGCTTTCTATTCATTTAGGTCTTGTTGAATTTCTTTCAGCAAAATTTTGCAGTTTTCCACTCACAAGTCTCCCACCTCCTTGGTTAAACTTATTCCTATGTATTTATATTTTTGGATGCTATTGTAAATGGAATTGTTTTCTTTTTTTTTTCTTTTTTTTATGTTATGTTAATCACCATACATTACATCATTAGTTTTTGATGTAGTGATCCATGATTCATTGTTTACGTATAACACCCATGGCTCCATTGAGTATGTGCCCTCTTTAATACCCATGACCAGGCTAACCCATCCTCTCATCCCCCTCCCCTCTAGAACCCTCAGTTTGTTTCTCAGAGTCCATAGTCTCTCATGGTTCATCTCCCCCTCCAATTTCCCACCCTTCATTTTCCCCTTCCTACTATCTTCTTCTTTTTAACATATAATGTATTATTTGTTTCAGAGGTACAGGTCTATGATTCAACAGTCTATCACCCAGCCACCCCATCCCACCCACCCCCCACCACTCCAGCAACCCTCAGTTTGTTTCCTGAGGTTAAGAATCCCTCGTATCAGTGAGATCATATGATACATGTCTTTCTCCGGTTGACTTATTTCACTCAGCATAATACCCTCCAGTTCCATCCACGTTGTTGCAAATGGCAAACTATCATTCCTTTTGATGGCTGCATAATATTCCATTTTATATATATATATATATATATATATATATATATATATATACCACCTCTTCTTTATCCATTTATCTGTCGATGGACATCTTGGCTCTTTCCATAGTTTGGCTATTGTGGACATTACTGCTATAAACATTGGGGTGCACATACCCCTTCAGATCACTACATTTGTATCTTTGGGGTAAGTGCAGTTGCTGGGTCGTATGGTAGCTCTATTTTCAACTTTTTGAGGAACTCCCATATTGTTTTCCAGAGTGGCTGCACCAGCTTGCATTCCCACAAACTTTTTAGGAGGGTTCCCCTTTCTCCGCATCCCCGCCAACATCTGTCATTTCCTGACTTGTTAATTTTAGCCATTCTGACTGGTGTGAGGTGGTATCTCATTGAGGTTTTGATTTGGATTTCCCTGATGCCGAGAGATGTTGAGCACTTTTTCATGTGTCTGTTGGCCATTTGGATGTCTTCTTTGGAAAAATGTCTGTTCATGTCTTTTGCCTATTTCTTGATTGGATTATTTGTTCTTTGGGTGTTGAGTTTGATAAATTCATTATAGATTTTGGATACTAGCCCTTTATCTGATATGTCATTTGCAAATATCTTCTCCCATTCTGTCAGATGTCTTTTGGTTTTGTTGACTGTTTCTTTTGCTGTGCAAAAGCTTTTTATCTTGATGAAGTCCCAATAGTTCATTTCTGCCCTTGCTTCCCTTGCCTTTGGTGATGTTTCTAGGAAGAAGTTGCTGCAGCTGAGGTCAAAGAGGTTGCTGCCTGTGTTCTCCCTTAGGATTTTGATGGACTCCTGTCTCACATTTAGGTCTTTCAACCATTTTGAGTCTATTTTTGTGTGTGGTGTAAGGAAATTGTCTAGTTTCATTCTTCTGCATGTGGTTGTCCAAATTTCCCAACACCAATGTTGATGAGACTGTCTTTTTTCCATTGGACATTCTTTGCTGCTTTGTCGAAGATTACTTGGCCATAGAGTTGAGGGTCCATTTCTGGGCTCTATATTCTATTCCATTGATCTATGTGTCTGTTTTTGTGCCAGTACCATACTGTCTTGATGATTACAGCTTTGTAATAGAGGTTGAAGTCTGGAATTGCGATGCCACCAGCTTTACTCTTCTTTTTCAACATTCCTCTGGCTATTCGGGGTCTTTTCTGGTTCCATACAAATTTTAAGATTATTTGTTCCATTTCTTTGAAAAAAGTGGATGGTGTTTTGATAGGGATTGCATTAAATGTGTAGATTGCTCTAGGTAGCATTGACATCTTCACAATATTTGTTCTTCCAACCCATGAGCATGGAACATTTTTCCATTTTTTGTGTCTTCCTCAATTTCTTTCATGGGTATTTTATAGTTTTCTGAGTACAGATTTTTTGCCTTTTTGGTTAGATTTATTCTTAGGTATCTTATGGTTTTGGGTGCAATTGTAAATGAGATCGACTCCTTAATTTTCTTTCTTCTGTCTTGTTGTTGGTGTATAGGAATGCCACTGATTTCTGTGCATTGATTTTATATCCTGTCACTTTACTGAATTCCTGTATGAGTTCTAGCAGTTTTGGGGTGGAGTCTTTGGGGTTTTCCACATAAAGTATCATATCATGTGCAAAGAGTGAGAGTTTGAGTTCTTCTTTGCCAATTCCGATGCCTTTTCTTTTTGTTGTCTGATTGCTGTGGCTAGGAATTCTAGTACTATGTTGAATAGCAGTGGTGATAGTGGACATCCCTGCTGTGTTACTGACCTTAGGGGGAAAGCTCTCAGTTTTTCCCCATTGAGAATGATATTCACTGTGGGTTTTTCATAGATGGCTTTTATGATATTGAAGTATGTACCCTCTATCCCTATACTCTGAAGAGTTTTGGATCAAGAAAGGATGCTATACTTTGTCAAATGCTTTTTTGCATCTATTGAGAGGATCATATGGTTCTTGTTCTTTCTTTTATTAATGTATTGTATCACATTGATTGATTTGCGGATGTTGAACCAACCTTGCAGCCCAGGGATAAATCCCCCTTGTTCATGGTGAATAATCCTTTTAATGTACTGTTGGATCCCATTGGCTAGAATTTTGGTGAGAATTTTTGCATCCATGTTCATCAGGGATATTGGTCTGTAATTCTCCTTTTTGATGGGGTCTTTGTCTGGTTTGGGGAACAAGGTAATGGTGGCCTCATAGAATGAGTTTGGAAGTTGTCCTTCCATTTCTATTTTTTGGAACAGTTTCAGAAGAATAGGTATTAATTCTTCCTTAAATGATTGGTAGAATTCCCCTGGGAAGCCATCGGGCCCTGGGCTTTTGTTTGTTGGGAAATTTTTGATTACTGCTTCAATTTCCTTAGTGGTTATAGGTCTGTTCAGGTTTTCTCTTTCTTCCTGGTTCAGTTTTGGTAGTTTATACATCTCAAGGGATGCATCATTTCTTCCAGATTATCTAATTTGCTGGTATATAGTTGCTCATAATATGTTCTTATAATTGTTTGTATTTCTTTGGTATTGGTTGTGATCTCTCCTCTTTCATTCATGATTTTATTTATTTGGGTCATTTCTCTTTTCTTTTTGATAAGTCTGGCCAGGGGTTTATCAATCTTATTAATTCTTTCAAAGAACCAGCTCCTAGTTTCGTTGATCTGTTCTACTCTTCTTTTGGTTTCTATTTCATTGATTTCTGCTCTGATCTTTATTATTTCTCTTCTCCTTCTGGGGTTAGGCTTTATTTGCTGTTCTTTCTCCAGCTCCTTTAGGTGTAGGGTTATGTTGTGCACTTGAGACCTTTCTTGTTTCTTGAGAAAGGCTTGTATTGCTATATACTTTCCTCTTAGGACTGCCTTTGCTGCATCCCAAAGATTTTGAATAGTTGTGTTTTCATTTTCATTGGTTTCCATGAATTTTTTAATTCTTCTTTAATTTCCTGGTTGACCCATTCATTCTTTAGTAGGATGTTCTTTAGCCTCCATGTATTTGAGTTTTTTTCTGACTTTCCTCTTGTGATTGAGTTCTAGTTTCAAAGCATTGTGGTCTGAAAATAAGCAGGGAATGATCCCAATCTTTTGGTACCAGTTGAGGCCTGATTTATGACCTAGGATGTGATCGATTCTGAAGAATGTTCCATGAGCACTGGAGAAGAATGTGTATTCCGTTGCTTTGGGATGGAATGTTCTGAATATATCTGTGAAGTCCATTTGGTCCAGTGTGTCATTTAAAGTCTTTATTTCCTTGTTGATCTTTTGCTTAGATGATCTGTCCATTTCAGTGAGGGGGTGTTAAAGTCCCCTACTGTTATTGTATTGTTGTCGATGTGTTTCTTTGCTTTTGTTATTAATTGGCTTATATAATTGGCTGCTCCCGTGTTAGGGGCATAGATATTTACAATTGTTAGATCTTCCTGTTGGATAGACCCTTTAAGTATGATATAGTGTCCTTCTTCATCTCTTATTATAGTGTTTGGTTTAAAATCTAATTTGTCTGATATAAGGATTGCCACCCCAGCTTTCTTTTGGTGTCCATTAGCATGGTAAATGGTTTTCCACCCCCTCACTTTCAATCTGGAGGTGTCTTTGAGTCTAA
>NW_022589710.1:55065726-55066430 GCF_004348235.1 Phoca vitulina
GGTGTCTTTGAGTCTAAAATGAGTCTCTTGCAGACAGCATATTGATGGGTCTTTTTTTTTTTTTTATCCAATCTGATACCCTGTGTCTTTTGATTGGGGCATTTAGCCCATTTACATTCAGAGTAACTATTGAAAGGTATGAATTGAGTGCCATTGTATTGCCTGTAAGGTGACTGTTACTGTATATTGTCTGTGTTCCTTTCTGGTCTATGTTACTTTTAGGCTCTCTCTTTGCTTAGAGCACCCCTTTCTATATTTCTTGTCAGGCTGGTTTCATGTTTGCAAATTACTTTAGTTTTTGTTTGTCCTGGAAGCTTTTTATCTCTCCTTCTATTTTCAATGACAGCCTAGCTGGATATAGTATTCTTGGCTGCATATTTTTCTCATTTAGTGCTCTGAATATATCATGCCAGTCCTTTCTGTCCTTCCAGGTCTCTGTGGATAGGTCTGTTGCCAGTCTAATGTTTCTACCATTCTAAGTTACAGATCTCTTGTCCTAAGCTGCTTTCAGGATTTTCTCTTTGTCTCTGAGACTAGTAAGTTTTACTATTAGATGTCGGGGTGTTGACCTATTTTGATTGATTTTGAGGGGGGTTCTCTGTGCCTCCTGGATTTTGATGCCTGTTTCCTTTCCCAAATTAGGGAAGTTCTCTGCTATAATTTGCTCCAATATACCTTCTGCCCCTCTCTCTCTTTCTTCTTCT